>NC_089816.1:13840300-14144050 GCF_029633855.1 Hoplias malabaricus
TGAAGTTTGCTAAATTTAAAAATAATCTTCAGATTTGTGGCCCAAATTAAACTTTTCCTTTACCGACATTATGGAATTGACATTATTATTACATTTTTTCTTTCTATATTCTTGATTTTTCTTCTATATTTATGTAATCTCAGTGCTTTGCTGTATTTCAGTTTCGTCTGTTATTGTAAAGTTGGCTGCTGTGTCACGGGTCAAATTCCAGATGTTTTAGTTTTCTCTTTTGTCGACCCCAAGGGCAAAAAACCAATGGCCAGTTGTTTGTTTGGCTGATTATCTCCATAACCACTGGGATGCTTAGTTCCTGAGAAACTTATGGCATATGACCTGATGGAATGCCAGGTCAATTAAAGTTGCACCATGTTCAGGACATTTTGGGAATTGGTAACATTTCTGGTGGTCATATTTTTTATGTGATTATGAAAATAATTAATTGTCCTCCAACTATATATTTTTAAGAAAGTTAATAATCCAGACCCCTTCCAGGGTGTGTTCCTGCCTTGCACCCAGTGATTCCGGTTAGGCTCTGGACCCACCGCGACCCTGAATTGGATAAGCTGTTATAGACAATGAATGAATGAATTAATAATAATCCAGGGTGCTTGTTACAATATGTCATTGCGAGAAATATTTGGAAGAACATTTTGAACCTTAGGTTGTGCTGCTCTGTTTCTGCAGATTTTTTTGATAAATGCAAATGCATTCACGTTGAAGGGGTATTCAAAGGGAACTGGATCAGAACTCAGTGATGAAAATGTCCTCTATGTTATGGATTTAGATGTGTTGAAGGTATTAAAGGTGTTGAATGTCAGTATTAGATAAGTAAAAATGATTTGAAACAAAAAAATGTGACATTTTTCTAAAACAGCCTCCTAATGCCTGCTCCATGCCAGGTGACCAACCCCTATTCTTCACAACCATCACTCCATGCCCACTCTATCCTGTGGCCAGCACTCTGTCCCATGGTCCAAGCTAACTCAAAAGGCTGAAGCTAACCTATTAGTCCATTTAAGTTAGAACAAAAATGTGAATTAAAGCTTAAGTGAGCTTTGTGAATTTGCACATTTAAATTAATAATTTGAACTGGATGCTAACTTCAGCCTTAGAGAGTTGTCAGTTTCAGATTTCTTGCTGGTAATGTTATAGTAGAAACATATTTTTACTCTGTTGTGCTTAAACAAGCCTTCTTTTGATCAATTGCTCCATGCGCTCTATACATATTTCTCCATATTCAACTATATTCAGCTGTTTCTCTCCTTTCATTGACTAATCAGCAATGTACAGATTAGCAGCATGAGCCATGCCTCCTTACTTTATTCCAGTAATCAGTCATTGTGTCCAGACCTACTTATTTTAAATCTGTTAATGTGACATTAACATATAAGTGTTCTGAATCAATCCTGCCAATCTGACCTGACAGCTCTGCATTTTGAATGCATATTTCAAGCTTCAGAGTGTGACTCACAGCAATAGAACCACACTATATTTTGCATATTTTTCTCTGCACTCAGTAATTTGACTTTATTTAGTTTTAACACACAGTTATTACACAGCTGTAATCACAGTGGAAATAAGATGCTCCTACTAAACATCTGCTGTTTACAACACAGTGTCTCTTCACTCAGTACTTTGTCAGGAAAACATTACCAACAGCATTCACAGGTTACTAGAGATTTGTGATGTTTATTTTTGTTTAAAAAAAGCTCTCATATACTTTATGTTAGTCATTTGCTATCTCTCTCTCTCTCACTCACACAAACACACACACACACACACACACATGTGCCTGCACATATGAAGCCCATCTCAATCCCTGCATGACTCTTCCTCTCCCACAGGCCACAGCGAATGGACAGGGGAGCCTTTGTAATCAGGCCATCATGCTGATCACAGATGGAGCCATGGAAGACTTCCAGTCTGTGTTTGAGGAATTCAACTGGCCTGACAAGAAGGTAATGGACATTTGGCCCATAATCATTACAATGAAACAGTGAAAACTTCCCCTCCACTGTATCAAAATGCTTGAGGATTCAACGTATTTAAAATAAACTTTATTAAAGTTTTAATATAAATTCTAACTCATGCACGGATCATTCTCTGCTTCTGATTTTTTTTAATTAAATTCAAAATGCTACTCTCAGCCAGAACAAAACAAATCACTGAGAGTCATGTCTATATTGAACATGTTTATGTTTATATAAATCTAATTAAAATCATCTCTTGATTTTGACAAAGGAACTATTTTGATTGTTCTATACAACAGAATTGCATTTTAGTGTAGCGCAGAGATGTGACAAAAAAGATTAAGGGATTTCAGTGAAGTTAATTTCCTTTGCTGCCAACTGAAGGATTACATGACCTGAAAATTTCACTGCAAGGGCACAGGATAGGATTCTAAAGCTAGTTATTCAATTAGTTTAATCTAATGCTTTGTGAGATTCTTTTTCTAAAATGCAATTTAACTTTAATGAACTTGTTTCCCTATCTGTAATATGACCTGTGATATATAACTGGCATTTTACTGAACTGAGCAGAAGACTCTCTGTTTCTCTTGTTATTTGGAAAATAACACTGTCATTATTTTAAAACCACATTTCAGAAGCCACTTATTCAGAAATGTTTTCAATTCCACAGAGATCTCAAACATTTTCAAAGCTTTAAATATTTGTAATATATTTGTACTTTTAAAAATAGAGAAGATAAGTTAACAGTATGCGTTTTACAGGTGCGGGTGTTCACCTACCTCATTGGCCGAGACATGACCTTTGCAGAAAATTTGAAATGGATCGCTTGTAACAATAAGGGTGATTTTTCTCTTGATTTATTGCTGTGTGGTATGAGTAACTGTCATGATGTAAATATGGGTTATTTTGAAAAAAATATCATGGTTATTTTACTTTAACAGTTGTTTCATGGTTGTTTAACTTTCAGACCTTTAAAGTGTTTGTTTAATCTCTGGCTTCAGGTTACTACACACATATAAACACACTAGCTGATGTGCAGGAGAATGTGATGGAGTATCTTCATGTCCTTAGTCGTCCAATGGTCATCAACCACGACCATGACATCATCTGGACTGAGGCATACATGGACAGTGTGGTAAGGACAGAACATGTTCTGGTATTTCTCTGGATCTGGTATTTCTGGAAACACTGTATAAAGTGCATGTCATAGGTCTGACATCATTCTCTATTCTGCTCTACTCATCTTATAAATTTAAATGAATCTAGTTTGTGATTAATTGGCTGATGAAATAAAATAAATGATGTGTTATTCTGTGCTATAAGACGTTCTGGGAGCATATCAGAACTATGTACTGGTAAAAAGCTCCTTTGTAACCAGGATGCTGAATATTTCAAGACAATATTTTGAGAATGTAGTATGCATACACCTTCTTGCTCTTTTTTCTGTTGCTGGTGGATGCAAGCATATTTAAGTCACAAATTAATCCTCCACATCATTTAATTTTTCTTTGCATTAAAACCATTGTGTGTGCTAAGCGTTTATTGTCTAATAATCCTCATTTCATTCTAATATTTATGTTTTCCCTCTATCCTTTTCATCTGCCATCTTTATTTTCATCCAGCTCCCCAATACTAAAGAGGTAAAGAGGTTTAGTTCAGTACAACCTTAAACAGCTTCAGAAGATTTTCCTGTATGTCACTTATTATGTTGTAGTGTGCTCTGGATTTGATTTAGCCTGCCTCATATTCTGTGTTACAAATACATTATAGCTGGTAGTCTTAGTGTATGGCGTAGTATGGAGAAAAACTGACATACTGCTGTTTTGCAATGCCCTCTACTGTTGAATGTGGCTGTTTGCAGTATGTGTATGAAATCTGCTTTTGTCAGCAGTGGCATGGTGGAAAATGTGGATTGGGCTAATCCTCTCTATTTTCCCTCATAGCTCTTTAATAGCATGGCTCAGAGTCTGCTGCTGATGACCACGGTGGCAATGCCGGTCTTTAGCAAAAAGAAAGAGACGCTGTCTCATGGCATTCTGCTGGGAGTGGTGGGCACTGACGTTCCTCTGCTGGAGGTCATGATGCTAGCCCCCCGATACAAGGTAAAAGTTTCAAGCAAAAGTCTGCCAAAAATCAAATTTACACAAGTTTTCATTTGCCCCAGTTGTAGCTGATAAGATGCATTTTGTTGTTTGAAGTTTGTATGTTTAGTTTTATATTGGAACATTCCTCAAACTGCATTTCTTTTTATGTAATCTGACATATACTTGCTTCAGTGGTTTCTCACACATTATGACTTACTGTTAAACTAAACATGAACAAAAGTATGTTACTTAGTTATGGATGTATAAATAGTAGTATATAGTTCCACCTATAGGCAAAAGCGTGCCTCCAAACTCTCTGAGACATGAAGCTGGCCACCTCTTTTTTGTCCTCAAAGTGTGCTGAGTTGTTCAATGATATTTTTAGATGGACATTTTTCTCAGAATTTTTCTGAATTTTATCTCAGCATTATTCTGACTTTATTCTCAGGATATTATTATTTTTTCAATGCTGTGGCTGTACTTGTCATTGGCAGTACAACAACAACTGGTGCTAACAAACTGTGTCTCTTAGCTTGGAACTCATGGCTATGCCTTCCTCATCACAAACAATGGCTACATTCTGGCACACCCTGATTTAAGGCCTCTAGTAAGTATTCCATGTTCCCTGTCTCTGCTTGAAATGACCTATTAGCTATTATGAGTATATTTATGTGGATTTATATTTTTAATTTATATTTGTTTGTTTCATATTTTTCTATCACAGTATAAAGATGGAAAGAAGCTGAAACCCAAACCCAACTATAACAGCGTGGACCTGTCTGAGGCAGAATGGGAGGACACTGAAGAGATAGTCAGTCTGACCCATACAGTCTAAAAACTCAAATATACGTTTGCACACCCTCAATCAGAAAATCTGCAATTAATATGACTGTTTACACAATGGAGAATGACAGTTAAAATTTCAAAACATTTGAATATACAATTCCATAAGGAATTATACAATTTTCAAAACAAATCACAGCTACATATTGTTTCAATTGTAAATGCAAAATGTGTGCATAGTCAGCAACTATATTACGTACATATATATGCTGAATACTTGTTATATGCATTATATATTAGCTTTATTTATTCCTTAATTTCTTTTCCTTTAATCCCTTAATTAACTTAAAACACACAAATCATGGAGTTTAAACCTTTATTCCAAACAATTACTTGCTAACCTCTACATGACAAAAAAAAAAAGCCAACTCGGCATCCATCCTGCTTTACTCTAAGCTGTCTCCATTTTTCAAATACATCACCAGTATTTGCCCTTGTTTTACTCTCTCTCTGGTCATGGAGCTTTTTAGAATGACACTAAAGCTTTTAGGCCTTGTAGAGTAACTTGGGGTGTGCAGACTTCACTGGGATTGGGCAGAAGGCGGGATAACAGGCCTAAATAGAGTTCTGCTCCGGAACAGACACTACTCAAAGAAGAATGTACTCGCAGCAGCAATTCTGTCAGAAATGCCAGTGCTTCAAGTTAACATGTCTCCTTAATGTCTGATGATACACCCTGGTGATTTTTTTATTTAGGTCTGTAAATATATTATATATTGCTCTTTTAAACAAACATGAGCATTAGCCTTTTGAAACTGTCTTTTTTGAAAAACATTGAGCTGGTGTGTCCAGATTATATATAGTGTTAATTGATCTTACAAACAGTTTCATTTGTGGTTTTCTCTTTTAAACAGTTGAGAACTGCCATGGTGAAAGGAGAGATGGGTACTCTTACATTAGATGTAAAAGTAGCCGTGGACAAAGGGGTGAGTTAATATTTATCATTAAAGTACTGGTCAACTGTTCTGTATGTTCTGTATGTTTGGATGTTTGTAGCTCACATACTATAATGAGTATTATTAATTGAATGAGTATAATCCTACTCATTTAATTAATATCAGTACATTTGACTTCAGAGCTGTGCCTTGGCTAAGAAATAGGCATACTCATAGCTATTCTGAATTATTTACACAAAAGGTGACGGCTGATTTCTTATTTGTCTGTGAGAATTAAATATTCAAGCAGACTTTTAGCAACTAACCCTAGCAATTATGATTTTTGTCTTTAAATTTTCTTTTTTACAGAAAAGACCAATGTTTCTAAAAAATGATTATTACTACACCACCATTAATGAAACACCATTTAGGTAAAATATCTAGTTTTCTTTCAATTATCTCTATGTTGTGCAGCTCATAAACAAAATAGTGTTTGTAGTATTTGTAATCAAAATATTTATTAATATGTATGTGTATTTGGTTTCAGTTTTGGAATGGTTCTGACTCGTGGCCATGGACAGTACATGTTCTTTGGAAATGTGTCTGTTGAAGAGGGTGGGTTTATTATGTAAGATATAACACAAATGAGAGACAAGATAAATAACCAGAAATCTTCAGCTATGCTGTTCAGATTTTTATAAACTAAATTATTTTATTATCAGCTGAACACACACAACTGTTTGTTATATTCAAGAATAATTGATTTTGAGTATTTACACATGTGATGATTATTCGTTTCTACAGGCCTTCATGACCTCCAGCAGCCAGACCTTACCATAGCAGATGGATGGTGAGTACAGATGAAATAGGGTTTGAATATGTAAAGCACAGTAAATAGTAATTTCAAGATATACATATTGCAAAGTTATTTTTCTAAGGTTTGTCAAGGAACAGACATTACTCATTAGTGCCATATAAAAAGAGCTGTAAAATTCAGCTATGTAATACAGTAATACTTTTTGTTTAATATTTCACATTCTGGGCTACACGAAATCTTGATGAGATTCACAACATCCTACAAAAATAATTGTGGTGTAATATAAGAGAGTAACAATAAATTATTGAAATTTTGCCAACCCTTAAGCTGGAATATTGTAATATTATCACATATTTTTGAGTATTTGTGTTAGGACACTCTAGAGCCATTGCACTGGCTTTTATGCAATTTACAGATATGTAAAAAATAATGTAATCTGTACAATTTTGTATTTAATGTGCTGTTTGTATGCTAGGACCTACTGTGAGACTGATATTGACCCCTCTCATCGTAAACTTAATCAACTCCAGGCTGTAGTACGATACCTGACTGGCAAAGAGCCTGATCTGGAGTGTGAGTTGTATTTGTATTTACCTTCCAACATGATTATGTATTTACCTTTTTTTGAAGTATAGCACTGTGCAAAAAACTTTTTGGCAGGTGATGAGGTTCTGCTGCAGCAAACTCTCTTTGACGCTGTAGTAACAGCTCCGCTGGAGGCCTACTGGACGGCACTGATGCTGACTGGCAGCGGGTAAGAACCTTTCACGGGTCAACAGTTTCATTTAAAAACAGTGTAGGGGGCAGGGCACCACTGCCAAAACATATTTCAGGAATAAGTACATATCAGGACCCATGTAGACCTATGATGCTCTTGTGATGTTTGTGTTTCTTAGAGACACAAGAGTTATATGTATATTGTATATAGGAGGTTTTGTGTGTTCTCTATGTGTCTGTGTGGCTTTCCTCCAGGTGTTCCAGTTTCCTCCCACTGTTCAAACGCATGTTTTTAGGTGGATTGGCCTGTGTGAAGTTGTACAGAGGAGTGAGTGTGTGAGTGATTGAATGAGTGTGGTATTCCTTGCAATGGACTAGCACCCTCTCCATGGTTTGTTCTTGCCTTGCGCCCAATGTTTCCGGTTAGGCACTGTGTGCACTGCGATCCTGATTAGGATGAAGCAGATACAGAAGACGAATGAATGTATGATTGAATTTGAAGTACAAATTTAGTAAATATGTGCTGCAAACAGGAAATTTTAGTGTTTGATCAAAAATCTAATTCTTAAAGGTTCCCCAAAGCTATGATGGAGGCTTACATTTCAATGATCCTGTTCTTTTGAGAGTCAGAGCCTTTCAAATGAAGCTAGCATCCTCATCTATCCTTTATTCCCACATTCATTCACTTATTCAGGGTGGAGGATGGGATTGAAACGGCTTTCCTAGGGACTCGCTCAGGGCTCATGAGAGTCACTAGGTATTCAGGAATCGAAAAACGCAAGGGAAAGTGAGTAGAATTGTTATTTTTATTTTATGTGTAAATTAACAGTCTGTGCTAGTCATTATATTATTATATTTATGATATAAAGCATCAATAGGCTCTCCGTGAGCTCACATGTTCACTGTATTACCCTCATGATATCCATTTAACACTGTAACCCACAGGAAGTTCTTGACTCGAGCAGACAAGGAAAACCTTTTCACTGTTGATCACTTCCCCATCTGGTATCGACTGGCAGCTGAAAACAAGCCAGGGCAATTCTTCTACTACATTCCTGATGATGATATCAATAGAGGTGGGTAAATAGCCATTAATGTGGATGGTAAATTCTGTTCAGTCCAGTTAATGTTTCATTCCAAAATGGTTTGTTTGATGTTTTTATGTCAGTGTTTAGTTCCACAGTTCACAGTGTGGAACGTCACAGTGCTATTATTATATACTCTTGAATAAATAAATTGGGAGCCTAAAGGCATGATGATGGTCAGGTGTGATAGAAATATGGATTACATACACTCATGGTTTTTGTGACATAAACCTTGATAAAATTTAGGTAATTATCGTAATATTTTATTTCTGTTTCAACACATGCTCAGTGCAAGGGGGAGTGTCTTAACATTCAATAAAGTGTTATTTCTTGATTTTGATATGTTCACTGTTCATTTAAAATGTGGACAATGCTAAAAAAGAGGCCAAACATTTAATTAAGTGCAACCAAGCAATTAATTTGTCTGAACAGGATAAAAAAAGAAAGCTTAAATCGATGAATTCGCAAATATTTTACACGAGGCATTACAGCTTCAGCTTAAAATACCCAATAAACTGACACTAAATTTAAGTCAAGCGTTTGAAACCTCTGAAAGTCAGTAGGTTTAAAACAGATGATTGGACTCAACTCTCCCACAGGCAAGGACACTATCATCGCAGTGACTTCTGTGACTGTGACTGAGGGGAAGAGGACAGCACTGGCTGGAGGTATGAATGGATATAATGTCTTTGGAAATATGGCCTGCTCACGAATAACTGATTGAATTTGAATTGATTGCAACAAATTGGTAACAACATTGTTGTTTTGAATAGATTTATGTTTCATTTTGAATATTCATCCTTTATATATATATATACACAGCTGTACACAGCTGAAATATGTACACAGCTGAAATATATACAGCATTGGAGGGCTAGAACCACATTTTTAAAATTTAAATTAAACTTATATCTACACTAACATCACCACATTGAAAGACTGGAAATATTTATTTAAAAAGCAGGAAGGTCATTTATGAGACTGAGAGAGTATTTGATTATATTTTGCATTAATTCTGGGCCAAACATGGGTAGGTGTTAAAGAAGCCTTAGGTTTCCTGCAAACCCTGTAAAAGCTTGCTTAGTCCATATGTCTATAAGCTTCTGAAAAGGTTCTTGAGGTCTTCGGGCTGCAGTTATGCTGGCAGTTTTATTATGTGGCATGGGGAGAGGTATATAGGACTGACTTGCAATGGACAGTGTCTTGTCAAGCTGTCAAAACGACTAGCCAGCTTGTATTTACCTACTTGAATTCTTCCCAACTTTAGAAGTGGAATCTATCCAGACTAGAGGTTACATGAGACACAAGACTTCCAAAAGCAGCATCATAATTCATTGTCATCGTAACAGCAAAAGTGGATAAACTTATATCCTGAGATGCAGGTGCATGCACAGGTACATGCCTCACACACAGACCTCTGGTGGAAACGCTATCCACTCTGTGCGCTCTGGAGCCTTCGCTCCTTTATTAAGATCGGGCATTGTCTCATCCTCTCCTGGCTCTGCCTCCCTCTCCTCCATCAGTGGCTGCTGCTGAAGCTGCAGACTCCTGTCCAGTATTTCCTGCTGATGATGAGCTGCTAGCATGGCATAGATGCAGCCATAGGTTGCTGCCACCACCATCATAACACACACCACGCCACAGACCACGCCAGCCACGACAACAGTGACAGGTGCTCGCCGGACACTGACGGGTCTATGGCGCTGCCGAAAGCAGTCTGCTGCTGGGTCAGTGGACACTAGAAAACCCTCAGCTGTCCGCAAGCATGTTGAATGATGTCTGGTGTCTAGGATTGGAAGCTGAGAGCAGTGCCTGAACATCTCCATTGGCACATGACGGAGATCTCTACCTTGAAGTATGGCAGGGAGAGAGCATTGTATTGAATCTACTTGGCCACCTACAGAGAGGAAGACAGACAGCAGACAGGGAAAAGACAGAGAGAACTTGTTAGAGAGGCAGAGAGGGAGAGAGTGAAAAGGAGGAAGAGAGACAAAAAGAGAAAAACGGAGAGCGTGCTCATGGTTTAATAGTTAGGCTAAGCCTGCCACACAGCTCTAAACTACCCACACTTGTGCAGTTAAAGTGAGAAATCATTCTATATGTTTATATAATGCAGTCTTTGAAATCTTCCTATATCTCTGTCTGTCCTCTCTATCAGTGGCATTAGCAGAAATTTTATGATCTCCTGACAATAGAGCAAATGCTTAGATGGTCATGTCTCTCATTAAGTTTCTATGTTGGTCCATTTTTCACAGTATGTCATGCAGTGTCTGAAACTGAATCATATTTACTAGGCTGTTTACTTTTATTACTAATCAAACACAGTTTGTGGCATATGTGTTATGATTAATGTCATTTTTAGATTTGTACAATGTCATCTCCCTTCATTTTAACTGCAGTAGCCCATGGTTCTAGTGCAAAACATCACAAGCATATTTTAGACACCAGCCATTTGGGCTAAAAAGAAAACTGGCCTTTTAATAGCAACCCTTACCTCTGTATAGCATCCATTCCAACCAGTGTCTAAATGGCATTATGCTACATGTGCAGTTCCAGTGGTTTCCCTCTAGCTGAAGCTGCTGTAGAGCAGTGAGAGGCTCCAACACTGATCTCTGCAGAGTCCACATCTTGTTCCCAGCCAATGAGAGCCAAGTTAGACCCTTAAGCCCATCCAGAAGTCCTGGGGACAGGGAGGTCAGGCTGTTGAAGGAAAGATCCAGGTGTTGAAGTTCAGTGAGACTCTGAAATTGCCTTGGGCTCAACACTTTTAACCTGTTGTCTCTTAAAACCAGGTCTCGTAGGCTGGTGAGGTCAGAGAAAAGATCTGCGGGGATGTTCACTAGGAAGTTGCTGGAAAGGTCTAAAAGCACCAAACTGTTCAGTAGGGAGAACGTGGTGGGGTGGAGGGTGAGCAGGTGGTTTCCAGAGAGATCTAGTTGCAGCAGGCTGCTGAGGTTGGAGAATGATTGTGGATTCATACTGGTTATGTTGTTTCCAGAGAGGCTGACAGAAGTGAGGTTAGAGGGAAGCTGATTTAGAATAGAGTCAACAGAGATCGGGAGGTCAAGCCTACTGCAGTTGGAGTGGGTACTGTTGCAGGTGCAGACAGATGGACAACCTGCTGATGATCTGCACAAGCTCAGAACGGTTAACAGCACGGCGTGAACTACAAGAAAGAGAAATTAATTTGAGTATTTCCATTTTCTGATTGATAAACCTTGTTTCATGTGCAAAATATTAACATTATTTCTATTTCATAAACCAAACATTTTTTTATTAGTCTGCTGTTCTTTGCAGTCAGCAAATATACTCCCCTCCAGCACATCACGTTCTGTTAAACTTCAAGCCAGTCCCGCTTAGTTTCTAATTGTAAAAAAAGGCTAAGGAAATGTTGACATCGGAACTATTAAATTAGAATCACTGATGTCTATGTATTGTATATATATTTGTTTTACACAAATACTACTACTACTACTAATAAAAACCTTATTGAGCTCTGCATGTTAAAGTGGATCCTTTCCAAATGGAAATCAAATTTGAATCTTTTTTAACATGCCCATGAGGTGTTGTTTTATTTCTTGGAAATAATTTGGAATCTGTCATTTTAATGAAGAGAGATGAGTTTTTAAGGATTGAACCTATGACTGGAGGGAGACGTTAAGGGTTATAATTAAATTGAGTTTTATTTACCATGAATGCTCATGCTGGTCCTTACACTCCATCTATATAGCTTCATAATTAATTGAACCTTGGTCCTTTGCTTTGTTGAAGCCATCATGAAGGTTGCTGTAAGAAATAAGGATGAACAGCTCTGGTATTCACAGAATGCTGAATCAGGGTTAGTGTGTACACGTCTTTTTTTAAATTAATCTGAATAATGTTTCATTTCTCCAAGGAAAACCAATAGCATAGATTTAAGGCTTTTAGGGAAGAAGAGGGGGAAAAGTAGGTCTGTGGGTGTGTATGTTCACTTTTGTATGCATGTGAGTGTGTGTGTATGTGTTTGTGCGTTAGATAGTATTTTGTCTAAAAGCAGCCCAGAGGCTCTTCTTTTATTAGAGCTTTTCAAAGCTGAGCTGGCCTGTTCTGATTCTGTGGGGAGATTTGTCAACAGTAAGGTTTTCTTTATGAAATACTTGAATATAATATAAAATACTACATTAAAGAATGAATGCTAGCTCTGACTAAGAGCTTTGTGCTGTACGGTTATCGTTTGGAGTCCTGTACCCATAGAAATATAAGTGCATTTGTCTGAGACTGAAATAGATACATCTTTCTCTTTCTTTCATCATTTTTTCCACATTTGCAAAGTAAACTATGAGCTCATAACTAGAACAGCCAGCGGTGGTGGCTTAATCAGAGTGAGATGTTCAAATAATCCATAAATAAATAAGCAAACCCTGTAAATCCTACAGTCCTGAGGTTTGGAAACTTATTTTTAGGAGACCAGCAACAAGAATATAATTGTTAAGATAGTGGCATTGTTGTAAGTTAGTGGATCATACAAAGAGAAGATGTAGAAAAATTGTAGATGTCTTTTCTTTGTCACAAAGCTGTAAATAATTTGGAATATGAATTTTCTTACTGGTTATTTTTTCTGTTTTATTTTTTTTTCTGGATAAACTGGGCTGAAAAGTAATGTTTTAAAAATTCCAGAAATAATTTTCCTGCAAATATGGATTTCTAAAACATACTAACAGTGATGAAAAATATAGAAAACAATTGAAGGGCTGAATCCTACCTTTCCTTAGCAGTCATGTAGGTACTGGGTTGAATGAACATTCTCAGAACAGAGGACAAGAAAAGCTCATGTTCCCAGCATGCTCGTTTTAATATGTGTGGGCTGCATCAACCATCAGCGGGTATTAGAACAGTCTGCTCCTGCCCATTTATTAATGAGTGAGAGTGAGGGAGGGCAAGAGAGGGAGGGAGGGAGGTAAAGAGAGAGAGATGAGATGTTGGGAGAGAGAGGTCAGCAGCTTAAATGGAAATGCTAGCCTCTTTGCGGACTTGCAGCCATGCATCCTTGGTCCATCTCATTTTGAATAAATATGGATTATAACTGTTTGAGATTTACAGTACTTAGCAAAAGTCGTTGGCCACACTTTGATTTAATTTTCAAGCAAAACAGCCATGAAATACAAGTTAATCCACTTACATAAACATGGAAAGGGACACACACATAAAAAATAACTTGGCTTCGTAAGATGAGAGTTCAGATACCGAGAAAACGGGAATCTTATCCAAGTCAAATTTATGAGTTAGCTAGTTAACATAGTTGAGACAGAACACAGTCAACTCCACTCTTTCACCAGATCTGGAAAAAGACAGCGGTTTCATTCAGTTCCTTCCACTGTGGGAAGATAACACCAAGGAATTAGACAAAAATAAAGAACATGTGAAAATCAAACAAAGAACTAGTCATATTCTCCCAACAATTGACTGGCTACCCCTCAGCTCAGACCTCAGCATTACTGAATGAATGATAAATAATGATAAATAATAATAATGATAAATAAATGATAAATAATTTTGAAAAAAAAAACTTCAAGCTAGGGACTTAACAGGTGGAATAAATGCTGAAAAATGTATTATAATTAAGTGTTAATGGGGATGTCTAAGACTGGGGAAACAATTTTGTCTCTGGTTTGTTTATGTTCAAACTTAAAGAGAATGACTATGATTGTGGGGAAACTGTTTTAAGCTCTACGTCTTTTAAACGGCTGTTTGTACAGTTTCTCTTTACTGTCTGAATTTCCACAGAAACTCAGTTGTAACTTGAGCTTAAGTTTTGTATCACTTTCGGTAACGCAGTTAGACGTTTCTCAAATTTATGAGTGATTTGAAACAGTGAAAATAAGTAAATATTACCTAGGAATCGAGCAATATCCTCAACTTGATTTATGCATTGCAACATTTGTTCTCGCCATTGTCTAAAAACACTCCAGATGCCTCTGCTCTGCCGTGAGAGAGAGAGAGAGAGAGAGAGAGAGAGAGAGAGAGAGAGAGAGCGAGCGTGTCTAGCATACTGGACAGACACAGTTTGTTTTTTTAACCATTTACTGACACCGGTACTTCATAAACACATTAGACTAGTTTTGAGTGTGCAAACAGAGACAGAGAGCTAGCAAATGGTGAGGATACATCTTCAAAATTTAATTGCCTTTAAGGCTTCTGTATCATTCTCTGATGTGTAATACGTTTGGCTTGCTTCATGATGCATGTTTCCTTGATTTTAAACCAGTAAGTACTACTCAGTAATCAGACATCCACTCCTATATGCATGAGAAATGGAAGTGTGGAGCTGCTGTGGCATTCCAGAAATTTAAGAAGTTAATATTTGAAATGAATTGATTTATGATGAAGCACCTCTTATTGGATTTTATTTATGTTTCCCCTTGTAGTAATTGGAGTCCAAATGTCATTGGATCTGTTGGAGAGAAGATTATGGGCCACGGCCAAGGAGGTGAATAATGCCACCCACCGTGTTTCATAGTGTGAAACCATGCACAGTAACAGAAATGTTCACAGATACTTGTCATATCTGCAATTTTACAAACCAGTCATGTTCCTTCATCCTTTTTCTCTCCACATTCTTTGTGTCTTTCCCTCTGGGCAGCCAAATGACACTGATGTAAGTTTGCACCGCAGAGCATTTTATTTCTTTATAATATCAACTAGCACATATATGCCATATTTTGCTGTACGTACCCCTGAGTAAACGGTTTCCATTACAGCAAACAGTCATATGCAAATGTTTGAACAATCCTTATCTAAGCAAGCACATCCTCTACAGAGGACAAACTTAACTACGGCTTGGTTCTGCAACAATGCATGAATTGTCTTCCAACTTTAGCAGATTGCAAATATCAGGCCAAATTTTGTCTCTATGTTAAATTCATCAATCAACAAATAGCAGAGATCTGTTCTCTGTAGTTCCTGTACACTTATTTTTATTTAGAGCATTAACAATTGATTTCAGTAGGGGCACGTTTTGCCTGTGACTGTAGGGGAGCTGGTGTATAGTCATTACAGTGTCATTAGTTGTTATTACTGTTTGCTAATTAAGTTGTGCATCTCAATATTTGCAGTGCAGCAATGTGGAAGGCTTATGTCCTCTCAGCTGTGAAAACAATGTGAGTATATGTTCAGTTTATATTTCTTCATTCACTGCAATTGTTTTAAGAACAACGTTGTAGTTTGCAAACTTATTCTATACAAGGTACTACTGCCCCACTTTCCTAAACATGTAGGATACATTCATACACAGCTCCTACTTCTGGAGTGTTAGGTCATTGGTTTTTGGGATATTTTCCTGGACAGAGATCACAAACTGAGTGGTGGGTTGGAGGCACTTCAGCAAAAGACCCTAAGGGTTAAAATATCATAAAATTAGGTTTACAATAACATTAGAATGTTTTTTTTTTTAATATTGACAGGACATTAATTGTTACCTGGTGGACAGCAATGGCTTCATCGTTGTCTCCAAGGACAGAGGAGACGTGAGTATGAAGCTTCTCGTCTCCAGAAAGTCACACTACCCCAAACACAAACCTATAATTAAGTAACTTTTGATTTTCAGTTGAAATAACATTGAATTTAATGTTGAGACTGCTTTTATATACACATGGGCAAATGTCGAAGCTGTTGCATTGATGTATATATTAAATATCTTAATATATTAAATATCATTATATATAAAATAACATGATGACATATATAGAGCGGCAGGGCACCTTACATATCCATGGTATCTGTGGGATTACAGCACACTTATGGAGCTTAATCCCAGATTGATGTGGCATGGCTCGGCCAGCACTGTAGGTCTTAGACATCTGTTAGCACATCTGTAGCACAGAGCATTAGTGTGTGTGTGTGTGTGAGTAAAAGGGGGTGGCGAGGGTGGATGTTGTATTGAAGTAGGTTAAGCATAAAAACACTATGTGTAGTAAGGTTTACTCAGGGGGGAGTTACAAACAGAAGTTGATCTATTTCTGTTACCACAGGTGCTAGCTCTCTGCAGGTCTATTTCTGTAATATGGCAATAGCTGGCCCTGAGTCCAGCTGCTCCACATGTGTATACACACCTGGGCTAGATTTGCTAGATGTGGCTGATTTTTCTTAATGTCTGTGTGCTGTAGCTATGTAGCTGAATGAACACAAAATGAGTAGATAATCATGCATAACATAATCGCTGTTTAATCAGAGCAAAGAAGTGGTGGCAGATTGACAGTCAATAATGCTTTCTTATACATGCATGCACACACACACACGCACGCACGCACGCACGCACGCACACACACACACACACACACACACACACACACACACAAACACACACACACACACACACACACACACACACACACACACACAAACACAAACACACACTATTCACATGTAACTGTTTTTACTTTCTATAATAAATAATTTATTTTCCTGAATCTATAGACTGGAAAGTTCTTTGGAGAAATAGATGGTTCAGTGATGGCCCAGCTTCTCAAATCAGGCTTGTATAAAAGGTAACGTCTTTCATTATAATTATGCTACTACTATCATTATCCCATGCTTTGGGGGTTTGAAAGGCCCATATTTGGCAAGTGGTGCAGCAGGTAGTGTTACAGTCACACAGCTCCAGGATCCTGGATGTTGTGGGTTCTAGTCCTGCTCCGGATGACTGTCTGTGAGGAGTTTGGTGTGTTCTCCCCGTGTCCGTGTGGTTTTCCTCCGGGTGCTCCGGTTTCCTCCCACAGTCCAAAACCACACAACTCTGAACTGGATAAGCGGCTACAGACAATGTATGAATGAAAAAGGCCCATATTTTACACTGTTATATTTTTATATTTTATTTTTCCTCTGAAATACACGTTTGTTTTGGATTTCAATAGCCCCCAAAACATTCATCATGTCTTTTAAATAGCCATTCAGTTTTCTTTTTCTTTTTTCTTTCATCTTCTATCATATACAGAAAAAAAGCACACACATGATCACTACCTCAAATACTTTATTACCATTGGAGGGGGTCTTTAAGACTGGTGGATGTGATTTAACTCTGACCTCACAGAGCTGTAATGTGAAATAAATAAAAATAATCAAACATTTACATTTACATTTATGCATTTGGCGGATACTTTTATCCAAAGCGACTTACAAAAGACGATCTAACGTTCAAACTACAGCACAAATTATACAAAATACCTTAATTACACTGAGTGCAATATTCCAGGATTATAAGTGCATTAAAGAAAAACTTTTAGTGCAAAAGATACTCTCGGAAGAGTTGGGTTTTCAAGGATTTCTTGAATGCGGAGAGGGTTTCTGTTGCTGTGATAGTGCTTGGAAGCTCGTTCCACCAACATGGTACCAAAGATGAGAATAGCCTCGACTGACCTGTATTCAGGCACTTCTTTTATATACATATGAAAAACACCAAGAATCATTTACTACACAACACTAACCCTAGCTTCCACTCCAGTAACCATGCTACAGAATTGATGGTCATATGTAAATGTGTTCAACACCCATATGCGGACTGGGTCTGGGTTTTCGCTGTATGTCTTGAAATTGTAAATGTGCATTAAACTTCATACGAGCTCTTTAAAATGAAAATAGCCCCATCATGAAATGATAATCCATGATAACACAAATTGTGTTATTTTCTACAGGATTGCTTTGTATGACTATCAGGCCATGTGCAAGAACAGTCATCATCATTCCAGTGGATCCCAGCCCCTCCTCAGTGTATGTAACCTACAGTATAAATCCACACTGGCCCGGAAAGCCCATTCATGCTCCATAAACTATTCATAACATTAGATTTCCTTCTGTTAAAATTGTAATATTCATAATCTGCCGAATATTACTTTCAGCACTGTTAAATTGGTATTGGGACTGATTCTAGCAAAGGTATGTCTTTGAGAGGAGACTGGGGCAAACATGCCAGACATGGACATTCTTTGTTCTTGGAGTCATTTTGCAGTTATGAATATTATGGCAAACAATTTCCATAGTAAATGCCTTCATGTTTCATCCTACAGCCTTTCTATGGTCTGATGGCAGCAGTCAAGTGGATGTTGTCAAACTTCATGCTGTAAGTTCTTGTTCCAGGTCCTCATTTAAACTTTACTGATGTATGTTTTTTTCCTCACTGAAAATTGTCCTTTGTTTATTTTAGGTTTTTGTTGGAGTTCAACTTATGTGGACTATGGCATAATGACTATTTTGCGGATGGTAGGTAACAGCATGGAATGTGTAGTTTAATACCTTGTATTTGATGATGATATGAAAATATCATCATTGTTGTTACATGGGTACAATAAGTAATAACACAGAAATAACCAGAACACACCTGGATTCCATATGCTCACAAACCCTACCAGTCGTCCATAAAGCAACCACGCTGTTTTTCCTCACCCTTATGCACTCTTCTCATTTCATCCCATTTCTACATGATCCATCCTCATCTTCAATCCTGCCTTATCGTGCCATCACTGCTCTCCACCATTCCACGCCCTGTCTGTCTCTCACTGTGTCACAGCCAAGTCTACGTACCATGCCTGTAAGTATTTTTAAAGGGCTTAGAGCATTAACTGTTAGTATGTGACCATGGTGTAAGGCACCAATACACATTACTTGTTAAACTAGTTGTCCCTGTCTCATTTAAAGGCATCCATTACAATCCAAACCTTAATCCCTTGCACTAAAGTGTTGATTAAATGTGTTAATGCCTCCTTTAATACCTTAAGATTTAGTCATGGTTTAGAAGCTCCTTCCTTTCTTGGCTCATCAACAAATACCAGCAAGAGAAAAACACACATGAAGCTGGATAATTAACATCTGGATTAGGCACATCATTGTAGTGAATTGCGAGGCCAGTTAACACCAGGTAACACTTTGACGAAGCATTTGTAGACATTCATCTTGTGGAACAGACATGATTTTATTTAACTCAGTGTTTCAGTCCACAACCGTCTGCACCAGACTTAAACACCCTGCCTTAATTTATCTTAGGGTTAACACATTATTAAAGCATTAATGTAGTACATTATTAACACCACTGTTGGCATTGGCAGAAACCTGGACAAGGCTGGCAAGAGATTCATGGATAAATTAATGTAAGGGCAAAGAGGAACATTTGAAACAAGACGTAACATAGTGAAATGAGACTGGACGTCTGCAAGTACATAGCTGGAACAAGCAGATGCTCTGGTTCTCATTTTGTCCTGTCATACAGATAAAACAAACTGCACAAATTCATTATCATCAGAACCTAAAGAATGTCTAACTTCCAGCACATAGACAGAAGAAGGTGGAATCCATGGTGCCCTGCAACACTGAATACCCCGGGTTCATTTACGACAACACCATCAGGGAAACCAACAGCATCATCAAATGTGGCCGGTGTCAAAAGTGAGTTCCTGTTTTCAGCACCACAAAAAAATCCAGATTTTACTGATGATACTCAGCTTGTTCAGAATTTTTAATTTATTCTAATTCAAATAAAACCAGAGCTAGGAATGTAAGTATTGGGTACTTCTTTTACAGTAATAATTTATCCCTGCGGAAAACCATGTAATATTATCAGTGTAATGTGAAGCTGTATGTAATCCTCCTTCTTTTTTGTGCTCCAGGATGTTTGTGCTCCAGCAGGTTGTGAACAGTAACCTGGTGATGCTTGTTGTACAAGCAGACTGTGACTGTTCTCGCCAGTACGCTCCCATCACCCTCAGCCCCAGAGAGGTCAAATATATCCTCCACCACTCTTCCATTTTAAACAACAGTTATTTTGAGTTTAGGAGTTCAGTTGCAAACTGCTAGCTGTTTAAATTAGATCAGCTCAGATGTTGACAAACTGACGTTAAAGGGGACACTTTTAATCTTTGTTTACTCCATGACTTTTAAAGTGGAACGCTATGTTTAAGAAGAAAAACCACTGTTATTTGAACGTGGCCTAAGTTAACTTGTCTGTAAGTTTTTATTCACTGTTTAAATTATCACAGAAACTCATTTGTAACTCTAGCTGTTTTGTAGCTAGCACTTTCAGTAATGCAGTTAGCCATCTCCTGAATTTGGAGACTTAAGTCATCAGAAACAACAAAAATAAGTCTATATTACCCACCTATGGAGGAGTCAGGAGCAATATCCTCATGTTGGTTCTTGCTTTTCAACATTTGGAGATTTCTCCATTGGCTAAACTCCAGAAGCCTCTGCCATGAGCAGAGAGAGAGAGAGAGAGAGAGAGAGAGAGAGAGAGAGAGAGAGAGCAAGCAAATGGTGAGGAAACGTCTTCTGAATTTTATGAAAAGTGTTTTTGATTACAATCGTGAAATATGCCTTTAAGTGTCTGGCAGGAGAAGCTTTTACTCATGCCCCATCATCAGTTCACAGGTGTAGGCTCCAAGTATATTCTCTTTGCATAAAAAAAATTGACTTTGGACTTTTGTAGAAAGAACTGTGTTGAGCTTAGTTTTGACCTGATGATAGCAGCCCTGAATTTTGCGAGACTATATTCAATCAGGTTGTAGGAGGTGTGTTAGAGGACTTTAAATGGATTATTGGGGGGAGTTAGAGGGGGAGTGTAATGGGTGAATGCTTTTCTTCAAGAATTCTGTTTAAGATAGTAAATGCACTCTTGTGTTGACCTTAACTCCTCTGAACATAATGCCACAGTGAAATGCAACAGGATGAAGTCACAGAAAATCCGCAGACGCCCGGAGTCTTGTCATGCATACCATCCCCATGTAAGCTTTCTTGAGTCATTGCAGTTTGTATCACTGATTGTATCTGACCAACTGAACATAGCTTACAGAGCAGCCTAAATCCAGAGTTTAAATAATGACTCAGAATGACCTTAACACAAAATTACATTAATAGAAGTAAAGCTTTGCAGCATTGATACATTGTAGAAATACTGAGGGAATAATTGTAATTACTACCCATCGTTTAGCTTTTCCTATATAGGGTGATAAAGACTGTACACATAATTTCATTTTGTAAATTTAAATGATAGAAATAGTACTCTTTGGCACTTTGCAATAAATTTAAAAGTTGTGTTGCATTTTAGTTGTGTGTGAATTTAAGAAATTTCAAACCTTTTCTCAATCACAGGAAAATGCCAAGGATTGTGGTGGAGCGTGTGAGATATCCATATCAGTGGCTCTCTTCTTCATGTCCCTAGTCACATCACTGGGCCTTCGCTGATGGAAAAAGACAGATATCTTTCTGCTGGACTGCTAGTGTCCTGAATGTTTTAGATCAGTTCTGCAGTGTCATCAAACAGTTTGCTGCTGTTTTAGAAAAATCCTCACGAGTGATCGGGATACTCTCATGGACATGTTAGCAGTGGATCTGCAGTGTTATGAATTCAACTGACAGTGTGCTACAATGTATTTGTAGTTTGTCTTTTACTTTTCTAAACCAAATCACATTTTGCAGCAGTAGGGCGCTTTGGGACATAGAACTAATTGTATTTCAAGCAGCTGCATGAAGACCTACCAGCTGTCAAACCTTGCGTTCTGGTGCCCTCTGCTGGACATGGGGGTGAGGGGCTCTGCCAGTATTTCTATACTTCAACAAGTTTGCATTTGCTAGTCCGAGAGATTCAATTGATTGACATTGCTGTTTGTTTGAGCTGGAAAACTAGTGCTTGAACTGTGCAGACAAGTTAAAACTGATTCCTGTATTTCTTTTTCTATGAGATGGACATTGTGTTATTTTTATAGTGTATGTGAAACACATGTGAAAGATCTAACACCAACAGGCCAGTTAAGATTCATTTTAAACATTTGGCCATAGGTTCCAAAGTAAAATATAAATGTTATGATTTTTAAAGATTATTTTAAATGTAGAATATGTGTTGCTCCTAGGTTTAACTCAATATTAATTATTCAAATTATGGACACCACCAGATTTACAAAAACATTAACAGCTTGACTGGGTATAAAGTGAGGACATGGAACTGTTCCAAGTGTCCCATTGGGATGATGATTTAATTTAAGTGAGATATTGGAAATAATGAGCAGTATGAGGTTTTGGTATTTGTCATTGTCTGATTACTCTATGGTGCTGTGACATGGTAGGTTTGACTTTTGTCTAAAACAGACTTACTGCGTCCAAAATGTTGGAAGATAAATATGATGCTCATAATAAAGTTGTGGGATGATAGGGTCTGGACACACTTTTCTGATACTGGATGGATTACATGTAGGTGTTTCTAAATTAAAGGACTGGCGCTTCGTCCAGGGTCTGTTCCTGCCTTGCGCCCTGTGATTCTGGGTAGGCTTCGGACCCACCGTGTCCCTGAATCGGATAAGCGGTTTCAGACAATGAATGAATGAATGAATGAATGAATGAATGAATGTTTCTAAATTTGTTTTTTTTTTAAATCATCCTCTAGTTTCTTATCAAATTCACAAGACTCTGCCCACATCATTGATATGTTTGGTTTATTGACAATCAATTCTCAATCCATAAATAACAGTGAGGTGTTTAAATCTCCAGCAACACTGCTGTATCTGATTGTGCCATACACTGTAACACAACACCACCATGTCAGGTTTACTGCAGTGCTGAGGCTCATCCATCACTGATCCACTGAAGGACAGGATGAAAGAAGGCTAATAATGTTTGGAGAGAGAAAAAATAAGACAAAAGTGTAGAAACAAGTAGGTGGTTTTAATGTTATGGCAGATCAGGCTATTTATTATTATTATTATAATTTATAATCAAACAGGCCCTCAACAATGGAACAGGATTTTTCTAACTTTCAGTGGAATCCTCAGTGCATCATAATAGTGATGTCACAGCCCCACTATTGCAGAACACACATGCAGCAGTGTCATTTGCACAAAGTGACACCAGCTCTCCGCAGCTCAGGTAGGTTTCTCTTCCTAACTCCAACGTTTACAACTGCAGTGAGAGTTCAGAAATACATAAGTGAATGAATTATGTCTCTGTTGAGGGTAAAGCAGCCAAGAATCTGTAAAATAAACCGTCAAGAAAGGATTCTTTAAGCAATGCCATGAAACAACCACATTTTTTAGGGTCACGATTTTGTAATATAAATAAATAATCCACATCAAAAGAACCACGAATAAACATTGTTTGAATGTGATAAAGCATTGGCTAAGTATGTTAAATTAAGAATTCTTAAAGAATTGATCAATTGGAATATGTGACTTTTATATTATGTGAAGGTTGAAAAAATGCACTTCTTCACAGTCACAAATTTCATTTTCAAGCATAGTTTGACCCAATATAATTTTTTCTGTAAGGACACAACTATTTCTGACATCTTTATTTTCTCACTAATGTCTTTTCTGTGCCGTGGTCTTGTTCTCATAAATGGTGACATATTTCTTGTTAGGTACTGAACATCTTGTTACACTGCTGAATGCAACATGAGGACAGAAGAGAATTGGAGAAAGATCCTTAAAATGAAGGTACAGCAGATGCTACCCCTTCCTATGATCCAGAGGCAGAGCAAATGTGATGTGAAATGGACCAAACAAGTGGCTGATGGTCAAAGAAGCACCAACATTTATCTCCCGCTAATAAGTCAGAAGCAACCTGTTGAAATGAGGAAACCAAGTTCTTCTAGAACTAGGGAGAGGACTAGGCTTCCAGCCATTGGTTTTGATTCAGATTCTTTCACTGTCAAAACAGAAGGCGGTATGGATTCACTAACGTTGCCGAAAATGTTCCCTGATGTAAGTGCTGGTCATGGGATTCAGGATGGAAGTACAGAAGATGATGTGAAAAAACAACACCAGGTCTTCAGTGCTTACATGTATAACTATATGGGCAATGGTAGGCTTGGTTTTACAAAACCCCAGTCATCTCCAGTCATCTCCAGCTGGAGGAAGAGGCCCACTTTGTCCCAGATGGCAGCTCCTGTTCAAGAGAAACCAGACAGCTCACTGGACCTAGTGATTAAAGGTATGGCTTCAGCTAAGAGGAATGGTCCTATTGGAGACTCTTCACAAATAACTGCTCGCGCCACACAACCAAGGCCTCCGGTGAAGCGTCCAAACAAGGCTACCAGTGAAGGTGGATCTCTTATGGGTTCAGCCCCTCAGGCAGCACCTCCTGTTGGACCCAAACCAGAGAAGCACAGGTTTCGAAGCATGCGTACTGCTGTCCAGTGTGTCCTTGGAAAGGATCAGGTCCACAGCGCAACTAATGAGTTTGATGTTAAGAACTGTGGAAGGAGCCAGAAGAAACATGAAGTTGAAGCAAATGATGTGAAGCAGGACTTCCACAGTCAAGACTCTGATAGTTCTGACAGTGACGGTGGATGTAGTCCTGTCTTTTTCCCACCTTTGGACAATGAAAACCTTTTTGTCCACCTGGACCTCAAAAAAACAACCATCTCACCATGTCTGTCTGTGGTAGAGGAACTGGATGAAGAGGATGAAGATTTCTAAGCGTTTATTGACGGATGTCTTTGGTCAAGCCCTCAGGATTAAAGTCTAGATACATCTGACACTGACCAACTTCCATCATGCCTTGACCAGATATTTTTAAGGATAATAAGAATGTTATTTACCATTGTTGAAATAATTTCTTTAATAAATATTGTTTCATAAACATAGTTTCTGCATACAGTTTATTCACTGGATAAAACAGGGAATAAATACAGGGTAAAAATTGTCCAGGATACAGACATGATTTTCCCAGAGGAAAAATGGGCCAATCAAACCTAATGTTCAGTGATTAGTACAAAAATATACATTTGATGCTGAAAATATGAAATAACGACAGCAGGAAACTACAGCAATGGCTTTTGTGGTGGCATTAGTTACATTAGAACTGAATTTGATTGGATTTGAATTGGACTGGATTTGAATTATATCAAACTAAATTTTATAACTGAATTTTTCTTGGACGGCACTGTGGCGCAGCAGGTAGTGTCACAGTCACACTGCTCCAGGGACATGGAGATTGTGTGTTCTCCCTGTGTCCGCGTGGGGTTCCTCCGGGTGCTCTGGTTTCCTCCCACGGTGCCAAAAAAAAAAAAAAAACACACGTTGGTAGGTGGATTGGCAGCTCAAAAGTGTCCATAGGTGTGAGTGTGTGAGTGAATGTATGGCTCTGTGAAGGACTAGTGCCCCCTCCAGGGTGTGATTAAAAACTTAGGGGTAGCCTTTGATTCAACTCTCACATTTGATACCCACATATCCAACACAGTCAAAACCGCCTTCTTCCACCTACGCAATATTGCCAAAATTCGGCATATTTTATCCTTAAAAGATGCAGAGAAACTAGTTCATGCTTTTATAACTTCACGTCTAGACTACTGCAATGCGCTCCTGGCAGGGAGCTCGTGCAAAGCGTTACACAAGCTTCAGTTAGTTCAAAATGCAGCCGCCAGGGTGCTCACTAGAGCTACAAAATTCGACCATATGACCCCAGTTCTCTCGTCCCTACACTGGCTACCTGTAAAATTTCGCATTGACTATAAAATAGTCCTCTTAGCTTATAAATCTCTAAATGGTTTAGGCCCGCAGTATCTTACTGAACTTCTCATACCTTATCGCCCGTCACGTACACTTCGTTCACAGAATGCCCATCTACTCTTTGTTCCTCGCTTTAAGAAAAACACTGCAGGAGGAGCACTGCCTTTTCTCACAAAGCTCCTCATCTCTGCAATAGATTTCTGGTTACTGTCCAGGGCTCAGACACACTCTCAATCTTTAAATCTAGATTAAAAACCTACCTTTTCAAACAAGCTTTTGGTTAATCATTCACTTTTGGGTTGGTTTTCATATTATCACTGTTCTGTATTAACCCTGTCATATCACCATAACTACAGCATTTTTAGTTACCTTTCTAGTAACCCCCAACATGCTGTCTGTCGCTGGGTTCTCTTGCCTGACCCGTGGAAGCTTTTTTCGCAGGACAAATTTGCCCGTTCTTTACAATGACCCTACTAACCTCTGTATTTTTATTTGTTCCCTTTGTCTGGTTTTCTTTCTCCCATCTCTCTCATGCTTTGAGATGTCCTGCTGCTCTCTAGGTGTTGTCCTGATCCAGCCCCTGTGTATCCTGTACAAGATCCTGGCCTTGTCTCATCTACACTATCATGCTTGGCCATGTTGTTTTATCTCAGATTAACTCTGCACCTAATTTTAACTCACACAGAATCACTGATCACCTCCTCCTTCATCGGACTCATACATCACTAATATACTACATTTATATTACTATAACCCCTTCATCTGTCATCATTTCACTTTTACTTCTGTTCTGTTCTCTGCTGTGTCTCCGGTGTCGACCCAAGGAGGATGGGTTCCCCGTATGAGTCTTGGTTCCTTCCAAGGTTTCTTCCTCGTGTGCTGAGGGAGTTTTTCCTTGCCACTGTTGCCCCTGGCTTGCTCATAGGAGGCTTGGACCCGGATCTCTGTAAAGCTGCTTTGTGACGACTTTTTGTTGTGAAAAGCACTATATAAATAAATATTGATTGATTGATTGATTGATCCCGTCTTGCGCCCAGTGATTGTGAGTAGGCTCCAGACCCACCGCGACCTGGAACTGGCCACTGGTCATTAGAATGATTTGTTCTAATGAATAAATTGTTCATTCATCTTCCGTAACCACTTCATCCTGCTCAGGGTCATGGTGGTCTGGAGCCTACCCAGAATCATTGGGAGACAGGGATTAAACCCATAGGATCCCACAGCCAAGTGGAAGCAACACTGTCCTCAGTGCCATGGCACCCCACTCAGTATAAAACAACACATTATGTTGAAGCTTAAGACTCATGCAAACTGTATTTCTTATTCATTCTAATTTCACTCAAAGCTATTTTATGTCATGTCTGCATAACAATATGAAAAGACTGGTGTAGGTTTTAAGACTTTTAAAAAAATGTGCTGATTTTTGCGATTAGCATGATTAATTGGTAATATCTTTCACATAAAAATGAATAAACCTCCCCCATCCTAGTAATAAAGTTGGCTTGGAAAATATGATATATCAGATGTATTTTGGCTCTTCACACAGGTAACACTGGTTTTAACAAAGCTGTTATACGTTTATGCAAACTACGTGCAAATAAGACTAATTATACATACAAACACTGATTCTAGTGCATAATATTCTTGTCTGTTACTTGACAGCTCAGTACAGGAGGATGGACAGAGAGCTATGTGACTTATTTTCCATTCTGAAAGAAAGATTGGAGCACAAGCCAGTGTGTTGTGATTTCACATTACCCCACATTGACTTAACATTATAACATATTAGAAGCTAACTGTGCTATCATCTCAGAAGTACATCTAAAGTAAAAGAACAGGTTGTCACACGACTGCTGTGTCTCCAGCCAAAGGGAAAAATACAGCAGTCAGTATTTTTCCACACCCTGCTTTATCTGGGAAGTCCTTGGCTCTCTAGAGCTGATCCTCTCATAGTGACCGAATGTGAATGGAATGAAAGTAAAATGACCCATTTGGGAACTACACCTGTTTGAAGCGGCGTGTTTATATTACAGTGCTGTGCTGTTTCTAGATCAGTCCCTAGATTCTGCATGAAACAATGTATGTTTATGCTGAGCAAAAACAATAGTTTGGGAACATTTCCTGACATGTGATGATTGGATCCATGGACACATTCTATGATCCAGAGGTGAGAGTATTCCACACGATTTCACTGTGTTTAACCACCAGGTGTTCTGTTCTGACTGAGTCACATCCCCATAGAAACTAACTACAGTCACATTACATGAACACTGTTTATTCCCAGAAAGGTAGGTACTTATTATAACTCCTTTAATGTATTTACTGAAGTACATGAAGCTAAAGCAACACTAGGCAGAGGCTTTATGTTAAAATTGCAGTTTCATAATAAGTGTGATGCTTCTCTGACATGTAAAAGGAGAACAGAGACGCTGTCATTGCTACTCTGGGCTCAGCACTGCAGAAGTACAATGTAACTTCTGGTGTTGGGCAAGATGCAATGAACTATGAAGAACAACATTAATGAAGTGGTTGGTTAAATCACTGCTGTGCCGATGGAGGGTGGAAGTAAGTGAATCCCTCAAACAAGACAGCTGACCTATAATGGGTGAAGGATAAATCAGGGTATACAGCAACAAAATGGCCTGGTCAACAGTTAACCTGGAGTGCACAGACCTAATGGTGATACATCAACCCAGAGAATCCCCACTGAGAAAAGGCCTAATGTTTCTAGGTCTGTGGGGTTGTCTTTCTACTTTCTACTTGCCATCATAAAGTGTAGATTAGAATAATGGGATGAAGGTAGGTGTTTCATATATTTATCACCACTAGGTGGGAGTAAACTCTTTGAAATGACACTAGAAACAGGCCTTTACTAAATCACGCCAAATTGTGTGAGTGTATACGTCAATAGATTATAAACTGAAAAGGCCGCAAAATGGTTGCAACAAATACGCATGTACATCAATAAAGTAAAGATGTATATTATTTTAAATATCCTGGGAACATAGTGGTGTAAAACATGGAATATTAGATGATTATACAAACCTCATTCCAAAAAAGATATTTGGTTAAAAAAAAATCTGAATTGTTGAACACTGTTGAAGTGCATGACCTTTGAGCACTCAGCATGACATGAGATGCTGTCATATTACTGTGATAAATATAACCAAATGGGCTGGAAGAATTTTGGAAAACCATTTTCACATAACACAGTCCACCACTACATCAAGAAATGCATCCAGAAACCCTTTTACACAAAGAGAAAACCAAACATCAATTATATGTCAAAATGCTAATTAATTCACCACCTCAGGTGTTCCAAAAGACAGCAGATGTGTGCTGTGGTCAGAGGAGTCCATGCTTCAGCTTGTTTTATTAAGCTCATCTTGTGTATTGTTTTATTGTGACTTCTGCTCTCCCACCCCCCAGCACCTTCTCATCTCTTGAGGCCAATGATGCCACAGAGTCACTCTGCACAACACTGAGCTCCTGCTTGGATCGCCTGTGCCCTCTGACTACCAGACGCGCAAGACCCATGCAGCCCCACCCGTGGCTTACTGACTGCCTTCGATCAATGCGCACTAACCTCAGAGCTGCCGAGAGGAGATGGCGAAAAACAAAAGACCCATCACACCTGACACAACTGCAATCCCTGCTCTCAGCCTTCTCATCAAACGTCACCTCTGCAAAAAAGAAATTCTACCAAGACAAAATCAACAACGCTACTGACACCCGGAAGCTGTTTTCAACCTTCACGTCTCTACTGAACCCTCCACCTCCACCCCCTGCAACCAACCTCACTGCTGACGCATTTGCTGACTTCTTCACCAGCAAAGTTGCTGCAATCAGCAGCTGGTTTTCTGACCCTTCTACACAGCCTCCAGCTCTCCCTTCAAATCCTCCTAAACCTACTGCTTCCTTCCCTTCTTTCACTCCTCTCACAGAAGACGAGGTATCAAATCTTCTTAGAGGCGGCCGTCCTACATCCTGTCCACTGGATCCCATTCCTACCACCCTACTGCAAACCATAGCTCTGTCCATTGTGTCCGCAGCCACTCATGTAATCAATTCTTCACTAACCTCTGGAACATTTCCAAACACCTTCAAGCAAGCTCAAGTAAGACCTCTACTCAAAAAACCTTCTCTTGCTCCTTCTATAGTAGAGAATTACCGACCAGTCTCTCTCCTAAAATCATTGAAAGAGCTGTCTTTAAGCAGGCAACAAAATTCCTCTCCCAACATAACCTTCTTGACTCGAACCAATCCGGCTTCAAGAACGGCCACTCAACGGAAACCGCACTTCTGTCAGTAATGGAAGCGCTTAAAGATGCCAAAGCAACAGGTCAGTCTTCAGTTCTCATCCTACTTGACCTATCAGCAGCATTTGATACGGTCAACCACCACATCTTACAAAACAAACTCACTGACATGGGCTTCAAGAACAATGCACTCTCCTGGTTTGAGTCTTATCTCACTGGACGATCCTTCAGTGTGTCATGGCTTGGACAAATGTCAGCGTGACACCACCTCACCACAGGTGTGCCCCAAGGCTCAGTGCTGGGTCCCCTCCTCTTTGCCTTGTACACCACCTCTCTAGGCCCAATCATACATTCACATGACTTCTCCAATCACTGCTATGCTGATGACACACAGCTCTATTTATCCTTTCCTCCAGGTGACACTTCAGTGGCAACTCGAATCTCTGACTGTCTCTCTGACATATCTACATGGATGAAGGAACATCACCTCCAATTGAATTTATCCAAAACTGAACTACTGGTCCTCCCAGCCAAACAAGCTATTCTCCACAACATCAGCATCAAGCTAGAGTCCCTATCAGTGGTTCCCACCAAGGTTGTAAGAAACCTGGTTGTCATGGTCGATGACCAGCTGACCTTCGCAGATCATGTTACCGCTGTAGCTCGATCATGCCGCTTCTCCCTATTCAACATAAGGAAGATTAAGCCATATTTAACTCAACATGCAACACAGCTCCTTGTCCAGATGTTAGTAATCTCCCGTCTAGACTATTGCAACACCCTCCTGACAGGTCTTCCGGCCTGTGCTGTGAGACCACTACAGATGATCCAGAATGCTCCAGAACGCCTGGTTTTCAACCAACCAAAAACAGCACGTCACGCCCCTATTAGTTGAGCTGCATTGGCTACCCTTAGCTGCTCACATCAAATTTAAATCACTAATGATGGCCTTCAGAGTATTCACTGGTTGTGCTCCCATCTACCTCAATAGACTCTTAAAACCATATGTTAGTGGCCGCCCTCTCCATTCCTCAAAGGAGCGCCAACTAACACGGCCAATCCCCCGTACAGGTCAGTCGAGGCTTTTCTCATCTCTGGTACCACGCTGGTGGAACGAGCTTCCAAGCACTATCAGAGCAACAGAAACCCTCTCTGCATTCAAGAAATCATTGAAAACCCAACTCTTCCGAGAGTATCTTTTGCATTGAAAGTCTTTCTTTAATGCACTTATTACGTCCTGGCATATTGCACTTCATTTAAGTTAATTTGTATAAATTGTGCTGTAGTTTGAATGTTAGATCCTCTTTTGTATGTCGTTTTGGATAAAAGCGTCTGCCAAATGCATAAATGTAAATGTAAATGTCAGGGATCACGGAGCGGACTGACGGAAGCGGACGCACTCGCTAAAACAGAGCTTACTTTATTTCAAAACAAAGAAACTTTAACAGAAAGCCAACACACAGGGAGCTAACAGACAGACACAGTGAGGTAAGCTAACTAAACTAAAATACAAAGAGCTAGACAGACTAAACCTAAAACAGAGAACTAAAGCAAACAGGAAAGACAGATAGACTAAAGACCTTGAGTAAGCTAAGTATGCACAGAGAGCTAAAGCTAAACCTAAACACAGAGGGCTAGAGAAACCACAACAGACAGACTTAATAACATGACACAGAAAACGACTGAGACCAACATGACTTGGTGAGTGAAACAAATGATCGACAAACAGGAACTAGACAAGGGGCAACTAGAAGGCTGGACAAGGGTGGAGACATGGACAACAAACAAACAGAGCCATGTGCTAAATGAGCACATGGCAGGGACAACAGACAAGACAGAACAAGGGCGTGACAGTAAATGTACATTATTAACACCACTGTTGGCATTGGCAGAAACCTGGACAAGGCTGGCAAGAGATTCATGGATAAATTAATGTAAGGGCAAAGAGGAACATTTGAAACAAGACGTAACATAGTGAAATGAGACTGGACGTCTGCAAGTACATAGCTGGAACAAGCAGATGCTCTGGTTCTCATTTTGTCCTGTCATACAGATAAAACAAACTGCACAAATTCATTATCATCAGAACCTAAAGAATGTCTAACTTCCAGCACATAGACAGAAGAAGGTGGAATCCATGGTGCCCTGCAACACTGAATACCCCGGGTTCATTTACGACAACACCATCAGGGAAACCAACAGCATCATCAAATGTGGCCGGTGTCAAAAGTGAGTTCCTGTTTTCAGCACCACAAAAAAATCCAGATTTTACTGATGATACTCAGCTTGTTCAGAATTTTTAATTTATTCTAATTCAAATAAAACCAGAGCTAGGAATGTAAGTATTGGGTACTTCTTTTACAGTAATAATTTATCCCTGCGGAAAACCATGTAATATTATCAGTGTAATGTGAAGCTGTATGTAATCCTCCTTCTTTTTTGTGCTCCAGGATGTTTGTGCTCCAGCAGGTTGTGAACAGTAACCTGGTGATGCTTGTTGTACAAGCAGACTGTGACTGTTCTCGCCAGTACGCTCCCATCACCCTCAGCCCCAGAGAGGTCAAATATATCCTCCACCACTCTTCCATTTTAAACAACAGTTATTTTGAGTTTAGGAGTTCAGTTGCAAACTGCTAGCTGTTTAAATTAGATCAGCTCAGATGTTGACAAACTGACGTTAAAGGGGACACTTTTAATCTTTGTTTACTCCATGACTTTTAAAGTGGAACGCTATGTTTAAGAAGAAAAACCACTGTTATTTGAACGTGGCCTAAGTTAACTTGTCTGTAAGTTTTTATTCACTGTTTAAATTATCACAGAAACTCATTTGTAACTCTAGCTGTTTTGTAGCTAGCACTTTCAGTAATGCAGTTAGCCATCTCCTGAATTTGGAGACTTAAGTCATCAGAAACAACAAAAATAAGTCTATATTACCCACCTATGGAGGAGTCAGGAGCAATATCCTCATGTTGGTTCTTGCTTTTCAACATTTGGAGATTTCTCCATTGGCTAAACTCCAGAAGCCTCTGCCATGAGCAGAGAGAGAGAGAGAGAGAGAGAGAGAGAGAGAGAGAGAGAGAGAGAGAGAGAGCAAGCAAATGGTGAGGAAACGTCTTCTGAATTTTATGAAAAGTGTTTTTGATTACAATCGTGAAATACGCCTTTAAGTGTCTGGCAGGAGAAGCTTTTACTCATGCCCCATCATCAGTTCACAGGTGTAGGCTCCAAGTATATTCTCTTTGCATAAAAAAAATTGACTTTGGACTTCAGAACTGTGCTGAGCTTAGTTTTGACCTGATGATAGCAGCCCTGAATTTTGCGAGACTATATTCAATCAGGTTGTAGGAGGTGTGTTAGAGGACTTTAAATGGATTATTGGGGGGAGTTAGAGGGGGAGTGTAATGGGTGAATGCTTTTCTTCAAGAATTCTGTTTAAGATAGTAAATGCACTCGTGTTGACCTTAACTCCTCTGAACATAATGCCACAGTGAAATGCAACAGGATGAAGTCACAGAAAATCCACAGACGCCCGGAGTCTTGTCATGCATACCATCCCCATGTAAGCTTTCTTGAGTCATTGCAGTTTGTATCACTGATTGTATCTGACCAACTGAACATAGCTTACAGAGCAGCCTAAATCCAGAGTTTAAATAATGACTCAGAATGACCTTAACACAAAATTACATTAATAGAAGTAAAACTTTGCAGCATTGATACATTGTAGAAATACTGAGGGAATAATTGTAATTACTACCCATCGTTTAGCTTTTCCTATATAGGGTGATTGTCACGGGGGTGTGAGGAGTAGAATTACGGGAGGCGGACACACTCGCTATAACACAGAGTTTTAATAAAGAGAAAACAAAATAAACGAACTTGAAGTTAAACATGAGATAACATTAACGAGCAGGAAACAGGGCAAGCTAGAGATCCAACATTACAAAACACAAACGAACTAGAGGGTCACGAAAGGGGTAAGAGAACGAACGAGGAACGAGAAACCAAAAACGAGAAACACTACGAAGAACCATGAGCGTGAAGCAAACAAATGAACAAAACCTAACACAAACACAATTCACAATGAAACAATGACCGATGACAGGAAGTGAGGGAAGAGGGCTTAAATAAACGAACTAAACACGAAACACCTGACACAGATAACGAAGGTAAAGAAGGCGGAACAGAGACGGGACAAAGGTGGAGCTAGAGAGAAACGAGGGCGGAGATAGGAATAACAACAAACACAGAGCCACATGGAAGGGGAAAATAAACAAGAGAGTGCCAGGGTGTGACAGACACCCCCCCCAAGACGCGCAACTCCCGGAGCGCGAAAAACTAGACTCTCCAGGAGCTGGCGCAGGAGGGGGCCAGAAGAACAAGACAAAAAACGAAACTAGAAAAGACTCATGATGGAAAAGGGAACAAGGAACTAGACTTAAACGGACATCGGACAGAAGTAGAAAGAAGAGAAGGGGAACGAGAGAAGACAGGAGAAAACACACGTGACTGGACCTTTGATTGAACACTAAACAGGGACTGAGACGGAACAGGAGCAGATACACGTGACAAGACAGGTGATGGGACTGGGAACTGGACATGGGTCTGGACAGAGGGTTTAAACTGTGACTGAACATAGGGTTTAACTGGTGACTGGACAGGGGGTCTAACAGGGTACTGGACTGAACTAGGCAGGGGAACAGGAACCAAGACATTCAGAGGGACAGACACGAATACAGTGACAGGGACTGGAACGGAGACCAAGGCTGACACGGGCACAGGGACAAGGACAGAGACAGGAACCAGAACAGGAACAGATACAGGAACAAATACAACTGCAGGGGGCCCAGGACTGGCAAAAGAAACGGCCGTAGCCACAGTCACTGGATTAGAAACGGCCGTAGCCACAGTCTCAGGGGCAGAAACGGCCGAAGCCACCTTCATAGGGGCAGAAACGGCCGTAGCCAAAGTCACTGGTTCAAAAGTGGCCGAAGCCAAAGTCACGGAGATAGGAGTGGCTAAGGGAGCCGTACTCACGGAAACTGGAGACCCTGCGACGACGTCCACGGAGACAGGGGAACCTGCAGCGACGTCCACAGAGACAGGGGAACCTGCAGTGACGTCCACAGAGACAGGGGAACCTGCAGTGACGTCCACGGAGACAGGCGGAACCTGCAGTGACGTCCACGGAGACAGGGGAACCTGCAGTGACGTCCACGGAGACAGGCGGAACCTGCAGTGACGTCCACGGAGACAGGCGGAACCTGCAGTGACGTCCACGGAGACAGGCGGAACCTGCAGTGACGTCCACGGAGACAGGCGGAACCTGCAGTGACGTCCACGGAGACAGGCGGAACCTGCAGTGACGTCCACGGAGACAGGCGGAACTGCGACGACGTCCACTGAGGCAGGCGGAACTGCGACGACGTCCACTGAGGCAGGCGGAACTGCGACGACGTCCACTGAGGCAGGCGGAACTCGAGGGTGCCTGACCCGCCCCCTGGTTCGAGAAAAATTTGTGCGCCTCGGCGCGCGGCGTCCGCCAAACGCCATCTAATAAGCTGCTCGTGGGACGTTGGGGTACTAACTAGAGACAGGGGAACCTGCAGCGACGTCCACGGGGACAGGGAACCCTGCGACGACGTCCACGGAGACAGGGGAACCTGCAGTGACGTCCACGGAGACAGGCGGAACCTGCAGTGACGTCCACGGAGACAGGCGGAACCTGCAGTGACGTCCACGGAGACAGGCGGAACCTGCAGTGACGTCCACGGAGACAGGCGGAACTGCGACGACGTCCACGGAGACAGGCGGAACTGCGACGACGTCCACTGAGGCAGGCGGAACTGCGACGACGTCCACTGAGGCAGGCGGAACTGCGACGACGTCCACTGAGGCAGGCGGAACTGCGACGACGTCCACTGAGGCAGGCGGAACTCCGACGACGCCCACGGAGGCAGAAGGATCTGCGACGTCGTCCACGGAGGCAGAAGGATCTGCGACGTCGTCCACGGAGGCAGAAGGATCTGCGACGTCGTCCACGGAGGCAGAAGGATCTGCGACGTCGTCCACGGAGGCAGAAGGATCTGCGACGTCGTCCACGGAGGCAGAAGGATCTGCGACGTCGTCCACGGAGGCAGAAGGATCTGCGACGTCGTCCACGGAAGCAGAGGAATCTGCGACGTCGTCCACGAAGGCAGAAGGATGTGCGACGTCATCCACGGAGGCAGAAGGATCTGCGACGATGTCCACGGAAACAGAAGGATGTGCGACGACGTTCACGGAGGCAGAGGAATCTGCGACGTCGTCCACTGGGTCAGGAGGATGTGCGACGACGTCCACGGAGGCAGAGGAATCTGCGACGTCGTCCACGGAGGCAGGAGAGGTGGGCGTCGCGCTCACGAAGACAGGAGAGGCGGACGCCGCCTTCAAGGAGAGCTCCAGGCGTGTCATGAGGCCTGTAAGCTTCTCCTGGAGGTCAGGAGTGAGCGCAGAGCGGTGCTTAGGAACTGGGGGCCTAGCGACGACGTCCATTGAAACAGGAGGCCCTGCAGCGACGTCGTCCACAAAGACAGGCGCGGCTGGAGGTGCCGCGCTCAGGAAAACAGGTGCGGCTGTAGGCGTTGCCCTCAAGAAGACAGGCGCGGCCGTAGGCGTTGCGCTCAGGGAGACAGGCGCGGCCGTAGGCGTTGCGCTCAGGGAGACAGGTGCGGCCGTAGGCATTGCGCTCAGGGAGACAGGCGCGGCCGTAGGCACCGCCCTCAAGGAGACAGGCGCGGCCGGAGGTGTTACTCTTCCAGGAACAGGAGCGGCTGGAGGAGCCGCGCTTAGGGAAACTGGAGCAGCCGTTGGCGCCGTGCTCTCAGAAACTGGAGCTGAGGCGTCCAACGAGGCAGGTGCTCGTGCTGCTCGCCGAGCACGAGTTGAGAATTTATCGGGTTTAGGGGGTCTGATGGGCGCACTCTTGAGGGATTCCCCCAGAGGTGCGCCCCTGTTAGCCTCACCTCTGCTGTCCTGAGGTAAGAGGCTAACAGCCCCTACCCATAACCCCCCCCCAAGAATTTCCCCGGACCTGAGGGGATAATCCGCCAGCGAAGGGGAGACTCCAGCCTGCTTTCTCCTCCGGCTCCGTCGATTCCCGCTGGAGCAATTACTCGATTCCTGAATCGAGTCTTCTGTTCGGGGGAAAGGAACTGCACCGGGCATGCGCTGCAGCCGTTGACTCCACTCCGAGGCCGCTCTTAACGCCTCCTCCACGGGATCTTTGGGGCCTGTGCGGAACGGAGTCCGGCGAATTACACCTCTCCTAAATGGGTAGTCCGTGCTAGCTGTGTCCTTATTTTGATCGGTCATTCTGTCACGGGGGTGTGAGGAGTAGAATTACGGGAGGCGGACACACTCGCTATAACACAGACAGTTTTAATAAAGAGAAGAAAAAAAACAAACGAACTTGAAGTTAAACACGAGATAACATTAACGAGCAGGAAACAGGGCAAGCTAGAGATCCAACATTACAAAACACAAACGAACTAGAGGGTCACGAAAGGGGTAAGAGAACGAACGAGGAACGAGAAACCAAAAACGAGAAACACTACGAAGAACCATGAGCGTGAAGCAAACAAATGAACAAAACCTAACACAAACACAATTCACAATGAAACAATGACCGATGACAGGAAGTGAGGGAAGAGGGCTTAAATAAACGAACTAAACACGAAACACCTGACACAGATAACGAAGGTAAAGAAGGTGGAACAGAGACGGGACAAAGGTGGAGCTAGAGAGAAACGAGGGCGGAGATAGGAATAACAACAAACACAGAGCCACATGGAAGGGGAAAATAAACAAGAGAGTGCCAGGGTGTGACAGTGATAAAGACTGTACACATAATTTCATTTTGTAAATTTAAATGATAGAAATAGTACTCTTTGGCACTTTGCAAGAAATGTAAAAGTTGTGTTGCATTTTAGTAGTGTGTGAATTTAAGAAATTTCAAACCTTTTCTCAATCACAGGAAAATGCCAAGGATTGTGGTGGAGCGTGTGAGATATCCATATCAGTGGCTCTCTTCTTCATGTCCCTAGTCACATCACTGGGCCTTCGCTGATGGAAAAAGACAGATATCTTTCTGCTGGACTGCTAGTGTCCTGAATGTTTTAGATCAGTTCTGCAGTGTCATCAAACAGTTTGCTGCTGTTTTAGAAAAATCCTCACGAGTGATCGGGATACTCTCATGGACATGTTAGCAGTGGATCTGCAGTGTTATGAATTCAACTGACAGTGTGCTACAATGTATTTGTAGTCTGTCTTTTACTTTTCTAAACCAAATTACATTTTGCAGCAGTAGGGCGCTTTGGGACATAGAACTAATTGTATTTCAAACAGCTGCATGAAGACCTACCAGCTGTCAAACCTTGCGTTCTGGTGCCCTCTGCTGGACATGGGGGTGAGGGGCTCTTACAGTATTTAGGTTTGACTTTTGTTTAAAACAGACTTACTGCGTCCAAAATGTTGGAAGATAAATATGATGGTCATAATAAAGTTGTGGGATGATAGGGTCGAGACACACTTTTCTGATACTGGATGGATTACATGTAGGTGTTTCTAAATTAAAGGACTGGCGCTTTCTCCAGGGTCTGTTCCTGCCTTGCGCCCTGTGATTCTGGGTAGGCTTCGGACCCACCGTGTCCCTGAATCGGATAAGCGGTTTCAGACAATGAATGAATGAATGTTTCTAAATTTGTTTTTTTGTTTTGTTTGTTTTTTAAATCATCCTCTAGTTTCTTATCAAATTCACAAGACTCTGCCCACATCATTGATATGTTTGGTTTATTGACAATCTATTCTCAATCCATAAATAACAGTGAGGTGTTTAAATCTCCAGCGACACTGCTGTATCTGATTGTGCCATACACTGTAACACAACACCACCATGTCAGGTTTACTGCAGTGCTGAGGCTCATCCATCACTGATCCACTGAAGTACAGGATGAAAGAAGGCTAATAATGTTTGGAGAGAGAAAAAATAAGACAAAAGTGTAGAAACAAGTAGGTGGTTTTAATGTTATGGCAGATCAGGCTATTTATTATTATTATTATTATTATAATTTATAATCAAACAGGCCCTCAACAATGGAACAAGATTTTTCTAACTTTCAGTGGAATCCTCAGTGCATCATAATAGTGATGTCACAGCCCCACTATTGCAGAACACACATGCAGCAGTGTCATTTGCACAAAGTGACACCAGCTCTCCGCAGCTCAGGTAGGTTTCTCTTCCTAACTCCAACGTTTACAACTGCAGTGAGAGTTCAGAAATACATAAGTGAATGAATTATGTCTCTGTTGAGGGTAAAGCAGCCAAGAATCTGTAAAATAAACCGTCAAGAAAGGATTCTTTAAGCAATGCCATGAAACAACCACATTTTTTAGGGTCACGATTTTGTAATATAAATAAATAATCCACATCAAAAGAACCACGAAGAAACATTGTTTGAATGTGATAAAGCATTGGCTAAGTATGTTAAATTAAGAATTCTTAAAGAATTGATCAATTGGAATATGTGACTTTTATATTATGTGAAGGTTGAAAAAATGCACTTCTTCACAGTCACAAATTTCATTTTCAAGCATAGTTTGACCCAATATAATTTTTCTGTAAGGACACAACTATTTCTGACATCTTTATTTTCTCACTAATGTCTTTTCTGTGCCATGGTCTTGTTCTCATAAATGGTGACATATTTCTTGTTAGGTACTGAACATCTTGTTACACTGCTGAATGTAACATGAGAACAGAAGAGAATTGGAGAAAGATCCTTAAAATGAAGGTACAGCAGATGCTACCCCTTCCTATGATCCAGAGGCAGAGCAAATGTGATGTGAAATGGACCAAACAAGTGGCTGATGGTCAAAGAAGCACCAACATTTATCTCCCGCTAATAAGTCAGAAGAAACCTGTTGAAATGAGGAAACCAAGTTCTTCTAGAACTAGGGAGAGGACTAGGCTTCCAGCCCTCGGTCTTGATTCAGATTCTTTCACTGTCAAAGCAGAAGGAGGTATGGATTCACTGACGTTGCCGAAAATGTTCCCTGATGTATGTGATGGTCATGGGATCCAGGATGGAAGTACAGAAGATGATGTGAAAAAACAACACCAGGTCTTCAGTGCTTACATGTATAACTATATGGGCAATGGTAGGCTTGGTTTTACAAAACCCCAGTCATCTTCAGTCATCTCCAGCTGGAGGAAGAGGCCCACTTTGTCCCAGATGGCAGCTCCTGTTCAAGAGAAACCAGACAGCTCACTGGACCTAGTGATTAAAGGTATGGCTTCAGCTAAGAGGAATGGTCCTACTGGAGACTCTTCACAAATAACTGCTCGCGTCACACAACCAAGGCCTCCGGTGAAGCGTCCAAACAAGGCTACCAGTGAAGGTGGATCTCTTATGGGTTCAGCCCCTCAAGCAGCACCTCCTGTTGGACCCAAACCAGAGAAGCACAGGTTTCGAAGCATGCGTGCTGCTGTCCAGTGTGTCCTTGGAAAGGATCAGGTCCACAGCGCAACTAATGAGTTTGATGTTGAGAACTGTGGAAGGAGCCAGAAGAAACATGAAGTTGAAGCGAATGATGTGAAGCAGGACTTCCACAGTCAAGACTCTAATAGTTCTGACAGTGATGGTGGATGTAGTCCTGTCTTTTCCCCACGTTTGAAACCAAGTTCTTCCAGGACTAGGGAGAGGACTAGGCTTCCAGCCCTTGGTCTTGCTTCAGATTGTTTCACTGATCAAAGCCTGAAAAGGACCAGCACTCAGTGCTCTACAAAACCTTTTCCTAAGATGGTCAAAATCAAATCGGTCAAAACAGAAGGAGGTATGGATTCACTGACGTTGCCGAAAATATTCCCTGATATAAGTGCTGGTCATGGGATCCAGGATGGAAGTACAGAAGATGATGTGAAAAAACAACACCAGGTCATCAGTGCTTACGCGTATAACTATGACTTCAGCTCACAGGGCAATGGTAGGCTTGGTTTTACAAAACCCCAGTCATCTCCAGTCATCTCCAGACGGAAGAAGAGGCCCACTTTGTCCCAGATGGCAGCTCCTGTTCAAAAGAAACCAGACAGCTCACTGGACCTAGTGATTAAAGGTATGGCTTCAGCTAAGAGGAATGGTCCTATTGAAGACTCTTCACAAATAACTGCTCGCGCCACACAACCAAGGCCTCCGGTGAAGTGTCCAATCAAGGCTACCAGTGAAGGTGGATCTCTTATGGGTTCAGCCCCTCAGGCAGCACCTCCTGTTGGACCCAAACCAGAGAAGCACAGGTTTCGAAGCATGCGTACTGCTGTCCAGTGTGTCCTTGGAAAGGATCAGGTCCACAGCGCAACTAATGAGTTTGATGTTGAGAACTGTGGAAGGAGCCAGAAGAAACATGAAGTTGAAGCAAATGATGTGAAGCAGGACTTCCACAGTCAAGACTCTGATAGTTCTGACAGTGACGGTGGATGTAGTCCTGTCTTTTTCCCACCTTTGGACAATGAAAACCCTTATGTCCACCTGGACTTCAAAAAAACATCCATCTCACCATGTCTGTCTGTGGTAGAGGAACTGGATGAAGAGGATGAAGATTTCTAAGCGTTTATAGATGGATGCCTTTGGTCAAGCTCTCAGGATTAAAGTCTAGATACATCTGACACTGACCAACTTCCATCATCCCTTGACCAGATATTTCTAAGGATAATAAGAATGTTATTTACCATTGGTGAAATCATTTCTTTAATAAATATTGTTAAAAACTGCATAGTTTCTGCATACAGTTTATTCACTGGATAAAACAGGGAATAAATACAGGGTAAAAATTGTCCAGGATACGGACATGATTTTCCCAGAGGAAAAATGAGCCAATCAAACCTAATGTTCAGTGATTAGTGCAAAAATATACATTTGATGCTGAAAATATGAAATAACGACAGCAGGAAACTACAGCAATGGCTTTTGTGGTGGCATTAGTTACATTAGAACTGAATTTGATTGGATTTGAATTGCACTGTGGTGCAGCAGGTATTGTCACAGTCACACTGCTCCAGGGACATGGAGATTGTGTGTTCTCCCTGTGTCCGCGTGGGTTTCCTCAGAGTGCTCTGGTTTCCTCCCACGGTCCAAAAACACAGGTTAGTAGGTGGATTGGTGACTCAAAAGTGTCTGTAGGTGTGAGTGAGTGAGTGAGTGAATGTGTGTGTGTGTTGCCATGTGAAGGACTGGCACCCCCTCCAGGGTGTATTCCCGCCTTGCGCCCAGTGATTCCAGGTAGGCTTTGGACCCGCGACTCTGAACTTGGTAAGCGCTTACAGATAATGAATGAATGAATGAATGAATGAATGAATGTATTTGAATTAGATCAAACAAAATTTCATAACTGAATTTTTCTTGGACAGCATGGTTGCGCAGCAGGTAGTGTCACGTTCACACCGCTCCAGTGACATGTGTGTTCTCCCACTGTCCTGCTGTGTCTCCAGCTGAAGGGAAAAATACAGCAGTCAGTATTTTTCCACACCCTGCTTTATCTGGGAAGTCCTTGGCTCTCTAGAGCTGATCCTCTCATAGTGACCGAATGTGAATGGAATGAAAGTAAAATGACCCATTTGGGAACTACACCTGTTTGAAGCAGCGTGTTTATATTACAGTGCTGTGCTGTTTCTAGATCAGTCCCTAGATTCTGCATGAAACAATGTATGTTTATGCTGAGCAAAAACAATAGTTTGGGAACATTTCCTGACATGTGATGATTGGATCCATGGACACATTCTATGATCCAGAGGTAAGAGTATTCCACACGATTTCACTGTGTTTAACCACCAGGTGTTCTGTTCTGACTGAGTCACATCCCCATAGAAACTAACTACAGTCACATTACATGAACACTGTTTATTCCCAGAAAGGTAGGTACTTATTATAACTCCTTTAATGTATTTACTGAAGTACATGAAGCTAAAGCAACACTAGGCAGAGGCTTTATGTTAAAATTGCAGTTTCATAATAAGTGTGATGCTTCTCTGACATGTAAAAGGAGAACAGAGGCGCTGTCATTGCTACTCTGGGCTCAGCACTGCAGGAGCACAATGTAACTTCTGGTGTTGGGCAAGATGTAATGTACTATGAAGAACAACATTAATGAAGTGGTTGGTTAAATCACTGCTGTGCCGATGGAGGGTGGAAGTAAGTGAATCCCTCAAACAAGACAGCTGACCTATAATGGGTGAAGGATAAATCAGGGTATACAGCAACAAAATGGCCTGGTCAACAGTTAACCTGGAGTGCACAGACCTAATGGTGATACATCAACCCAGAGAATCCCCAATGAGAAAAGGCCTAAAGTTCCTAGGTCTGTGGGGTTGTCTTTCTACTTCTACTTGCCATCATAAAGTGTAGATTAGAATAATGGGACGAAGGTAGGTGTTTCATATATTTATCACCACTAGGTGGGAGTAAACTCTTTGAAATGACACTAGAAATAATTCATTCATTCATTCAATATCTGTAACCGCTTATCCAATTCAGGGTCGCGGTGGGTCCAGAGCCTACCTGGAATCAATGGGCGCAAGGCGGGAATACACCCTGGAGGGGGTGCCAGTCCTTCACAGGGCAACACAGACACACACACACATTCACTCACACACTCACACCTATGGACACTTTTTTGAGTCGCCATTCAACCTACCAACGTGTGTTTTTGGACTGCGGGAGGAAACCGGAGCACCTGGAGGAAACCCACGCAGACACGGGGAGAACACACCAACTCCTCACAGACAGTCACCCGGAGCGGGAAATGAACCCACAACCTCCAGGAGCTGTGTGACTGCGACACTACCTGCTGCACCACCGTGCCGCCCTTCACTAGAAATAAGCCTTTACTAAATCACGCCAAGCTGTGTGAGTGTATACGTTAATAGATTTTAAACTGAAAAGGCCGTAAAATGGTTGCACCAAATACGCATGTACATCAATAAAATAAAGATGTATATTATTTTAAATATCATGGGACCGTAGTGGTGTAAAACATGGAATATTAGATGATTATACACACCTCATTTCCAAAAAATATATTTGGTTAAAAAAAAAAATCTGAATTGTTGAACAGTGTTGAAGTGCATGACCTTTGATCACTCAGACAGCATGATGTCGTTACCACGACGTATTAATCTTAAATCTAGTCTAACTATAATAGTTTAAAGAACAAGTTCTAATAAAAGTTCTAATAAGTTCTAGTTCTTTTTAAAAATACTTGAAAGACGAAGAAGACCTCTTGGAAGATCAGCAGGCTCTTTATTTTCTTAAAGCAAAAGCCTCCTGAAGACTCACTCACAATGACATACTGAAAACCACAGTTTACATACACTTTTTGTGTATACACTTTATGTATACTCCTATTTTTTTAATTAGGTTGCGTTCCATAGGACCCCAATTAAAATGATACCCTTGTCTTCTAGGTATGCAGTGTATCATAGGAGCCCAATTAAAAAGGTATCCTTATCTCCTAAGGATTTCTTATCATGCTGTACCAAACAATCTCATGCTACCATTCGCCTTTTTTCCCACAGAGTTCGGGCCTGAGTTTTAAACTCAAGTAGCCCTTTGACCATTTTAATATTTTTTGCCATAAAACTAATTTGTTTAAAATAATTCTCATCTCTTTATATTATTTCTTTGTCACAGTCACATGTCTATATATTTTTGCCTCTGGGGAAATGTCCCATGCCTAATCTATGAATAAGTGAATTCTCCATCAATGACATGAGATGTTGTCATATTACTGTGATAAATATAACCAAATGGGCTGGGAGAACTTTGGAAAACCATTTTCACATAACACAGTCCACCACTACATCAAGAAATGCATCCAGAAACCCTTTTACACAAAGAGAAAACCACACATCAATTATATGTCAAAATGCTAATTAATTCACCACCTCAGGTGTTCCAAAAGACAGCAGATATGTGTGCTGTGGTCAGAGGAGTCCATGCTTCAGCTTGTTTTATTAAAAAATGGATGTCGTGGTTTCTGTGCTATGGAGGTAAAGGACCATCCAGAGTGTTATCAGGGATTGGTGCAACAATCTGCATGGGTGACTCATGGAGGCATATACTGGGATTTACATGGGATTTACAAGATATATATTTCCTTGGAGGTCCATGTATTTTTTTTTTCAGCAGGACATTGCCAGGCCTCATTCTGTATGTGCTATAGCTTGAGAGACACAGAATTCATGTGTTTAACTGACTGCCTGCAGTCCAGATCTATCTCTTTTGGAGCATCATGAAGAGCAGAAACAGACAACGGGAACCAAGGGCTGTTGTGCAACTGAAGTCCAGTATCAACAAAGAATGCACAGGTGTACGACTTGTAGTGTGTTGTAGGCACTTTAATAATTGTTTAATTACATTTACATTTACATTTATGCATTTGGCAGACGCTTTTATCCAAAGCGACTTATAAAAGAGGATCTAACAATCAAACTACAGCACAAATTATACAAAATACCTTACATTAAGTGCAATATGCAGGAAGTAATAAGTGCATTAAAGAAAGACATTCAGTGCAAAAGATACTCTCGGAAGAGCTGGGTTTTCAATGATTTCTTGAATGCAGAGAGGGTTTCTGCTGCTCTGATAGTGCTTGGAAGCTCGTTCCACCAGCGTGGTACCAGAGATGAAAATAGCCTCAACTGACCTGTACGGGGGGTTGGCCGTGTTAGTTGGCGCTCCTTTGAGGAACGGAGAGGGCGGGCGCTAACGTATGGTTTTAAGAGTCTATTGAGGTAGATGGGAGCAGAACCAGTGAATACTCTGAAGGCCATCATTAGTGATTTAAATTTGATGCGAGCAGCTAAGGGTAGCCAATGCAGCTCAACTAATAGGGGCGTGACATGTGCTCTTTTTGGTTGGTTGAAGACCAGGCGTGCTGCAGCATTCTGGATCATCTGTAGCGGTCTCACAGCACAGGCAGGAAGACCTGTCAGGAGGGTGTTGCAATAGTCTAGACAGGAGATTACTAACATCTGAACGAGGAGCTGTGTTGTATGTTGAGTTAGGTATGGCCTAATCTTCCTTATGTTGAATAGGGAGAAGCGGCACGATCGAGCTACAGCGGTAACGTGATCTGCGAAGGTCAGCTGGTCATCGACCATGACACCCAGGTTTCTTACAACCTTGGTGGGAACCACTGATAGGGACTCTAGCTTGATGCTGATGTTGTGGAGAATAGCTTGCTTCGCTGGGGGGACCAGTAGTTCAGTTTTGGATAAATTCAATTGGAGGTGATGTTCCTTCATCCATGTAGATATGTCAGAGAGACAGTCAGAGATTCGAGTTGCCACTGAAGTGTCTCCTGGAGGAAAGGATAAATAGAGCTGTGTGTCATCTGCATAGCAGTGATAGGAGAAGCCGTGCGAATGTATGATTGGGCCTAGAGAGGTGGTGTACAAGGCAAAGAGGAGGGGTCCCAGCACTGAGCCTTGGGGCACACCTGTGGTGAGGTGGTGTCGCGCTGATGTTTGTCCAAGCCATGACACACTGAAGGATCGTCCAGTGAGATAAGACTCAAACCAGGAGAGTGCATTGTTCTTGAAGCCCATGTCAGTGAGTTTGTTTAGTAAGATGTGGTGGTTGACCGTATCAAATGCTGCTGATCGAGCAGAATGAGAACTGAGGACTGACCTGTTGCTTTGGCATCTTTAAGAGCTTCCATTACTGACAGAAGTGCGGTTTCCGTCGAGTGGCCGCTCTTGAAGCCGGATTGGTTCAAATCAAGAAGGTTATGTTGGGAGAGGAATTTTGTTGCCTGCTTAAAGACAGCTCTTTCAATGATTTTAGGAGAGAGACTGGTCGGTAATTCTCTACTATAGAAGGAGCAAGAGAAGGTTTTTTGAGTAGAGGTCTTACTTGAGCTTGCTTGAAGGTGTTTGGAAATGTTCCAGAGGTTAGTGAAGAATTGATTACATGAGTGGCTGCGGACACAATGGACAGAGCTATGGTTTGCAGTAGGGTGGTAGGAATGGGATCCAGTGGACAGGATGTGGGACGGCCACTTCTAAGAAGATTTGATACCTCGTCTTCTGTGAGAGGAGTGAAAGAAGGGAAGGAAGCAGTAGGTTTAGGAGGATTTGAAGGGGAAGCCGGAGGCTGTGTAGAAGGGTCAGAAAACCAGCTGCTGATTGCAGCAACTTTGCTGGTGAAGAAGTCAGCAAATGCGTCAGCAGTGAGGTTGGTTGCAGGGGGTGGAGGTGGAGGGTTCAGTAGAGACGTGAAGGTTGAAAACAGCTTCCGGGTGTCAGTAGCGTTGTTGATTTTGTCTTGGTAGAATTTCTTTTTTGCAATGGTGACATTTGTTGAGAAGGCTGAGAGCAGGGATTGCAGTTGTGTCAGGTGTGATGGGTCTTTTGTTTTTCGCCATCTCCTCTCGGCAGCTCTGAGGTTAGTGCGCATTGATCGAAGGGAGTCAGTAAGCCACGGGTGGGGCTGCATGGGTCTTGCGCGTCTGGTAGTCAGAGGACACAGGCGATCCAAGCAGGAGCTCAGTGTTGTGCAGAGTGACTCTGTGGCGTCATTGACCTCAAGAGATGAGAAGGTGCTGGGGGGTGGGAGAGCAGAAGTCACAAGGGCTTAGAAGTGGCTGGAAGATAGGTTGCGGAGATTGCACTGGAAGGGGACAGAGGGAGCGGACACAGTGGGTTGCTGAGGGAGACAAGCATTGAGAACATTGGATATATTTTTATGCTTTTTTTCAGTTAAATAAAGTTTTAAATGAATTAACAAATGAAATTACTTTTATACTTTTATTGCATTTTACATATTGTCTCAACATTTCTGTAAATGGCTTTTATTAGTAAAGAGAACATGCAGAAACAGGTGGTGTGATGAGTGCAAGTGAACAAACATATCTATCAAGTATGTCAAAGTTCCTGAATTACACACACACACACACACACACAAACACACACACATACACCCTCACACACACACACACACACACACACACACATTGTTCACATGTAACTGTTATAATTTATTTTCCTGAATCTATAGACTGGAAAGTTCTTTGGAGAAATAGATGGTTCAGTGATGGCCCAGCTTCTCAAATCAGGCTTGTATAAAAGGTAACGTCTTTCACGGTAATTATGCTACTACTATCATTATCCCATGCTTTGGGGGTTTGAAAGGCCCATATTTGGCAAGTGGTGCAACAGGTAGTGTCACAGTCACACAGCTCCAGGATCCTGGATGTTGTGGGTTCTAGTCCTGCTCCGGGTGACTGTCTGTGAGGAGTTTGGTGTGTTCTCCCTGTGTCCGTGTGGTTTTCCTCCGGGTGCTCCGATTTCCTCTCACAGTCCAAAACCACACAACTCTGAACTGGATAAGCGGCTACAGACAATGAATGAATGAAAAAGGCCCATATTTTACACTATTATATTTTTATATTTTATTTTTCCTCTGAAAGGTCGGCACGGTGGTGCAGCAGGTAGTGTCGCAGTCACACAGCTCCAGGGACCTGGAGGTTGTGGGTTCGATTCCTGCTCCGGGTAACTGTCTGTGAGGAGTTGGTGTGTTCTCCTCGTGTCCGCATGGGTTTCCTCCGGGTGCTCCGGTTTCCTCCCACAGTCCAAAAACACACGTTGGTAGGTGGATTGGCGATTCGAAAGTGTCCGTAGGTGTGAGTGTATGAGTGAATGTGTGTGTGTGTCTGTGTTGCTCTGTGAAGGACTGGCGCCCCCTCCAGGGTGTATTCCCGCCTTGCGCCCAATGATTCCAGGTAGGCTCTGGACCCACCGCGACCCTGAATTCGATAAGCGGTTACAGATAATGAATGAATGAATGAATTTTTCCTCTGAAATACACGTTTGTTTTGGATTTCAATAGCCCCCAAAACATTCATCATGTCTTTTAAATAGCCATTCAGTTTTCTTTTTCTTTTTTCTTTCATCTTCTATCATATAAAGAAAAAAAACACACACATGATCACTACCTTAAATACTTGATTCCCATTGGAGGGGTTCTTTAACTCTGGTGGATGTGATTTAACTCTGACCTCACAGAGCTGTAATGTGAAATAAATAAAAATAATCAAACATTCAGGCACTTCTTTTATATACACATGAAAAACACCAAGGATCATTTACTACACAACACTAACCCTAGCTTCCACTCCAGTAACCATGCTACAGAATTGATGGTCATATGTAAATGTGTTCAACACCCATATGCGGACTGGGTCTGGGTTTTCGCTGTATGTCTTGAAATTGTAAATGTGCATTAAACTTCATACGAGCTCTTTAAAATGAAAATAGCCCCATCATGAAATGATAATCCATGATAACACAAATTGTGTTATTTTCTACAGGATTGCTTTGTATGACTATCAGGTCATGTGCAAGAACAGTCATCATCACTCCAGTGGATCCCAGCCCCTCCTCAGTGTATGTAACCTACAGTATAAATCCACACTGGCCCGGAAAGCCCATTCATGCTCCATAAACTATTCATAACATTAGATTTCCTTCTGTTAAAATTGTAATATTCATAATCTGCCGAATATTACTTTCAGCACTGTTAAATTGGTATTGGGACTGATTCTAGCAAAGGTATGTCTTTGAGAGGAGACTGGGGCAAACATGCAAGACATGGACATTCTTTGTTCTTGGAGTCATTTTGCAGTTATGAATGTTATGGCAAACAATTTCCATAGTAAATGCCTTCATGTTTCATCCTACAGCCTTTCTATGGTCTGATGGCAGCAGTCAAGTGGATGTTGTCAAACTTCATGCTGTAAGTTCTTGTTCCAGGTCCTCATTTAAACTTTACTGATGTATGTTTTTTTCCTCACTGAAAATTGTCCTTTGTTTATTTTAGGTTTTTGTTGGAGTTAACTTATGTGGACTATGGCATAATGACTATTTTGCGGATGGTAGGTAACAGCATGGAATGTGTAGTTTAATACCTTGTATTTGATGATGATATGAAAATATTATCATTGTTGTTACATGGGTACAATAAGTAATAACACAGAAATAACCAGAACACACCTGGATTCCATATGCTCACAAACCCTACCAGTCGTCCATAAAGCAACCACGCTGTTTTTCCTCACCCTTATGCACTCTTCTCATTTCATCCCATTTCTACATGATCCATCCTCATCTTCAATCCTGCCTTATCGTGCCATCACTGCTCTCCACCATTCCACGCCCTGTCTGTCTCTCACTGTGTCACAGCCAAGTCTACGTACCATGCCTGTAAGTATTTTTAAAGGGCTTAGAGCATTAACTGTTAGTATGTGACCATGGTGTAAGGCACCAATACACATTACTTGTTAAACTAGTTGTCCCTGTCTCATTTAAAGGCATCCATTACAATCCAAACCTTAATCCCTTGCACTAAAGTGTTGATTAAATGTGTTAATGCCTCCTTTAATACCTTAAGATTTAGTCATGGTTTAGAAGCTCCTTCCTTTCTTGGCTCATCAACAAATACCAGCAAGAGAAAAGCACACATGAAGCTGGATAATTAACATCTGGATTAGGCACATCATTGTAGTGAATTGCGAGGCCAGTTAACACCAGGTAACACTTTGACGAAGCATTTGTAGACATTCATCTTGTGGAACAGACATGATTTTATTTAACTCAGTGTTTCAGTCCACAACCGTCTGCACCAGACTTAAACACCCTGCCTTAATTTATCTTAGGGTTAACACATTATTAAAGCATTAATGTAGTACATTATTAACACCACTGTTGGCATTGGCAGAAACCTGGACAAGGCTGGCAAGAGATTCATGGATAAATTAATGTAAGGGCAAAGAGGAACATTTGAAACAAGACGTAACTTAGTGAAATGAGACTGGACGTCTGCAAGTACATAGCTGGAACAAGCAGATGCTCTGGTTCTCATTTTGTCCTGTCATACAGATAAAACAAACTGCACAAATTCATTATCATCAGAACCTAAAGAATGTCTGACTTCCAGCACACAGACAGAAGAAGGTGGAATCCATGGTGCCCTGCAACACTGAATACCCCGGGTTCATTTACGACAACACCATCAGGGAAACCAACAGCATCATCAAATGTGGCCGGTGTCAAAAGTGAGTTCCTGTTTTCAGCACCACAAAAAAATCCAGATTTTACTGATGATACTCAGCTTGTTCAGAATTTTTAATTTATTCTAATTCAAATAAAACCAGAGCTAGGAATGTAAGTATTGGGTACTTCTTTTACAGTAATAATTTATCCCTGCGGAAAACCATGTAATATTATCAGTGTAATGTGAAGCTGTATGTAATCCTCCTTCTTTTTTGTGCTCCAGGATGTTTGTGCTCCAGCAGGTTGTGAACAGTAACCTGGTGATGCTTGTTGTACAAGCAGACTGTGACTGTTCTCGCCAGTACGCTCCCATCACCCTCAGCCCCAGAGAGGTCAAATATATCCTCCACCACTCTTCCATTTTAAACAACAGTTATTTTGAGTTTAGGAGTTCAGTTGCAAACTGCTAGCTGTTTAAATTAGATCAGCTCAGATGTTGACAAACTGACGTTAAAGGGGACACTTTTAATCTTTGTTTACTCCATGACTTTTAAAGTGGAACGCTATGTTTAAGAAGAAAAACCACTGTTATTTGAACGTGGCCTAAGTAAACTTGTCTGTAAGTTTTTATTCACTGTTTAAATTATCACAGAAACTCATTTGTAACTCTAGCTGTTTTGTAGCTAGCACTTTCAGTAATGCAGTTAGCCATCTCCTGAATTTGGAGACTTAAGTCATCAGAAACAGCAAAAATAAGTCTATATTACCCACCTATGGAGGAGTCAGGAGCAATATCCTCATGTTGGTTCTTGCTTTTCAACATTTGGAGATTTCTCCATTGGCTAAACTCCAGAAGCCTCTGCCATGAGCAGAGAGAGAGAGAGAGAGAGAGAGAGAGAGAGAGAGAGAGAGAGAGAGAGAGAGAGAGAGAGAGAGAGCAAGCAAATGGTGAGGAAACGTCTTCTGAATTTTATGAAAAGTGTTTTTGATTACAATCGTGAAATACGCCTTTAAGTGTCTGGCAGGAGAAGCTTTTACTCATGCCCCATCATCAGTTCACAGGTGTAGGCTCCAAGTATATTCTCTTTGCATAAAAAAAATTGACTTTGGACTTTTGTAGAAAGAACTGTGTTGAGCTTAGTTTTGACCTGATGATAGCAGCCCTGAATTTTGCGAGACTATATTCAATCAGGTTGTAGGAGGTGTGTTAGAGGACTTTAAATGGATTATTGGGGGGAGTTAGAGGGGGAGTGTAATGGGTGAATGCTTTTCTTCAAGAATTCTGTTTAAGATAGTAAATGCACTCTTGTGTTGACCTTAACTCCTCTGAACATAATGCCACAGTGAAATGCAACAGGATGAAGTCACAGAAAATCCGCAGACGCCCGGAGTCTTGTCATGCATACCATCCCCATGTAAGCTTTCTTGAGTCATTGCAGTTTGTATCACTGATTGTATCTGACCAACTGAACATAGCTTACAGAGCAGCCTAAATCCAGAGTTTAAATAATGACTCAGAATGACCTTAACACAAAATTACATTAATAGAAGTAAAGCTTTGCAGCATTGATACATTGTAGAAATACTGAGGGAATAATTGTAATTACTACCCATCGTTTAGCTTTTCCTATATAGGGTGATAAAGACTGTACACATAATTTCATTTTGTAAATTTAAATGATAGAAATAGTACTCTTTGGCACTTTGCAATAAATTTAAAAGTTGTGTTGCATTTTAGTTGTGTGTGAATTTAAGAAATTTCAAACCTTTTCTCAATCACAGGAAAATGCCAAGGATTGTGGTGGAGCGTGTGAGATATCCATATCAGTGGCTCTCTTCTTCATGTCCCTAGTCACATCACTGGGCCTTCGCTGATGGAAAAAGACAGATATCTTTCTGCTGGACTGCTAGTGTCCTGAATGTTTTAGATCAGTTCTGCAGTGTCATCAAACAGTTTGCTGCTGTTTTAGAAAAATCCTCACGAGTGATCGGGATACTCTCATGGACATGTTAGCAGTGGATCTGCAGTGTTATGAATTCAACTGACAGTGTGCTACAATGTATTTGTAGTTTGTCTTTTACTTTTCTAAACCAAATCACATTTTGCAGCAGTAGGGCGCTTTGGGACATAGAACTAATTGTATTTCAAGCAGCTGCATGAAGACCTACCAGCTGTCAAACCTTGCGTTCTGGTGCCCTCTGCTGGACATGGGGGTGAGGGGCTCTGCCAGTATTTCTATACTTCAACAAGTTTGCATTTGCTAGTCCGAGAGATTCAATTGATTGACATTGCTGTTTGTTTGAGCTGGAAAACTAGTGCTTGAACTGTGCAGACAAGTTAAAACTGATTTCTGTATTTCTTTTTCTATGAGATGGACATTGTGTTATTTTTATAGTGTATGTGAAACACATGTGAAAGATCTAACACCAACAGGCCAGTTAAGATTCATTTTAAACATTTGGCCATAGGTTCCAAAGTAAAATATAAATGTTATGATTTTTAAAGATTATTTTAAATGTAGAATATGTGTTGCTCCTAGGCTTAACTCAATATTAATTATTCAAATTATGGACACCACCAGATTTACAAAAACATTAACAGCTTGACTGGGTATAAAGTGAGGACATGGAACTGTTCCAAGTGTCCCATTGGGATGATGATTTAATTTAAGTGAGATATTGGAAATAATGAGCAGTATGAGGTTTTGGTATTTGTCATTGTCTGATTACTCTATGGTGCTGTGACATGGTAGGTTTGACTTTTGTCTAAAACAGACTTACTGCGTCCAAAATGTTGGAAGATAAATATGATGGTCATAATAAAGTTGTGGGATGATAGGGTCTGGACACACTTTTCTGATACTGGATGGATTACATGTAGGTGTTTCTAAATTAAAGGACTGGCGCTTCGTCCAGGGTCTGTTCCTGCCTTGCGCCCTGTGATTCTGGGTAGGCTTCGGACCCACCGTGTCCCTGAATCGGATAAGCGGTTTCAGACAATGAATGAATGAATGAATGAATGAATGAATGAATGTTTCTAAATTTGTTTTTTTTTTAAATCATCCTCTAGTTTCTTATCAAATTCACAAGACTCTGCCCACATCATTGATATGTTTGGTTTATTGACAATCAATTCTCAATCCATAAATAACAGTGAGGTGTTTAAATCTCCAGCAACACTGCTGTGTCTGATTGTGCCATACACTGTAACACACCACCACCATGTCAGGTTTGCTGCAGTGCTGAGGCTCATCCATCACTGATCCACTGAAGGACAGGATGAAAGAAGGCTAATGTATGGAGAGAGAAAAAATAAGACAAAAGTGTAGAAACAAGTAGGTGGTTTTAATGTTATGGCAGATCAGGCTATTTATTATTATTATTATTATTTAATCAAACAGGCCCTCAACAATGGAACAGGATTTTTCTAACTTTCAGTGGAATCCTCAGTGCATCATAATAGTGATGTCACAGCCCCACTATTGCAGAACACACATGCAGCAGTGTCATTTGCACAAAGTGACACCAGCTCTCCGCAGCTCAGGTAGGTTTCTCTTCCTAACTCCAACGTTTACAACTGCAGTGAGAGTTCAGAAATACATAAGTGAATGAATTATGTGTCTGTTGAGGGTAAAGCAGCCAAGAATCTGTAAAATAAACCGTCAAGAAAGGATTCTTTAAGCAATGCCATGAAACAACCACATTTTTTAGGGTCACGATTTTGTAATATAAATAAATAATCCACATCAAAAGAACCACGAAGAAACATTGTTTGAATGTGATAAAGCATTGGCTAAGTATGTTAAATTAAGAATTCTTAAAGAATTGATCAATTGGAATATGTGACTTTTATATTATGTGAAGGTTGAAAAAATGCACTTTTTCACAGTCACAAATTTCATTTTCAAGTATAGTTTGACCCAATATAATTTTTCTGTAAGGACACAACTATTTCTGACATCTTTATTTTCTCACTAATGTCTTTTCTGTGCCGTGGTCTTGTTCTCATAAATGGTGACATATCTCTTGTTAGGTACTGAACATCTTGTTACACTGCTGAATGCAACATGAGGACAGAAGAGAATTGGAGAAAGATCCTTAAAATGAAGGTACAGCAGATGCTACCCCTTCCTATGATCCAGAGGCAGAGCAAATGTGATGTGAAATGGACCAAACAAGTGGCTGATGGTCAAAGAAGCACCAACATTTATCTCCCGCTAATAAGTCAGAAGAAACCTGTTGAAATGAGGAAATCAAGTTCTTCTAGGACTAGGGAGAGGACTAGGCTTCCAGCCCTTGGTCTTGCTTCAGATTCTTTCACTGTCAAAACAGAAGGAGGTATGGATTCACTGACGTTGCCGAAAATGTTCCTTGATGTAAGTGCTAGTCATGGGATTCAGGATGGAAGTACAGAAGATGATGTGAAAAAACAACACCAAGTCTTCAGTGCTTACATGTATAACTATGACTTCAGCTCACAGGGCAATGGTAGGCTTGGTTTTACAAAACCCCAGTCATCTTCAGTCATCTCCAGACAGAAGAAGAGGCCCACTTTGTCCCAGATGGCAGCTCCTGTTCAAAAGAAACCAGACAGCTCACTGGACCTAGTGATTAAAGGTATGGCTTCAGCTAAGAGGAATGGTCCTACTGGAGACTCTACACAAATAACTGCCCGCGTCGCACAACCAAGGCCTCCGGTGAAGCGTCCAATCAAGGCTACCAGTGAAGGTGGATCTCTTATGGGTTCAGCCTCTCAGGCAGCACCTCCTGTTGGACCCAAACCAGAGAAGCACAGGTTTCGAAGCATGCGTACTGCTGTCCAGTGTGTCCTTGGAAAGGATCAGGTCCACAGCGCAACTAATGAGTTTGATGTTGAGAACTGTGGAAGGAGCCAGAAGAAACATGAAGTTGAAGCAAATGATGTGAAGCAGGACTTCCACAGTCAAGACTCTGATAGTTCTGACAGTGACGGTGGATGTAGTCCTGTCTTTTTCCCACCTTTGGACAATGAAAACCCTTATGTCCACCTGGACCTCAAAAAAACAACCATCTCACCATGTCTGTCTGTGGTAGAGGAACTGGATGAAGAGGATGAAGATTTCTAAGCGTTTATTGACGGATGTCTTTGGTCAAGCCCTCAGGATTAAAGTCTAGATTCATCTGACACTGACCAACTTCCATCATGCCTTGACCAGATATTTCTAAGGATAATAAGAATGTTATTTACCATTGTTGAAATCATTTCTTTAATAAATATTGTTCAAAACTGCATAGTTTCTGCATACAGTTTATTCACTGGATAAAACAGGGAATAAATACAGGGTAAAAATTGTCCAGGATACGGACATGATTTTCCCAGTTGTAAAATGAGCCAATCAAACCTAATGTTCAGTGATTAGTGCAAAAATATACATTTGATGCTGAAAATATGAAATAACGACAGCAGGAAACTACAGCAATGGCTTTTGTGGTGGCATTAGTTACATTAGAACTGAATTTGATTGGATTTGAATTATATCAAACTAAATTTTATAACTGAATTTTTCTTGGATGGCACTGTGGCGCAGCAGGTAGTGTCACAGTCACACTGCTCCAGGGACATGGAGATTGTGTGTTCTCCCTGTGTCCGCGTGGGGTTCCTCCGAGTGCTCTGGTTTCCTCCCACAGTCCAAAAACACACGTTGGTAGGTGGATTGGTGACTCAAACGTGTCTGTATGTGTGAGTGAGTGAGTTAATGTGTGTGTGTGTGTGTTGACATGTGAAGGACTGGTGCCCCCTTCAGGGTGTATTCCTGCGTTGCGCCCAGTGATTCCAGGTAGGCTTTGGACCCACCGCGACCCTGAACTGGGTAAGCGCTTACAGATAATGAATGAATGAATGAATGAATGTATTTGAATTAGATCAAACAAAATTTCATAACTGAATTTTTCTTGGACAGGTTGGTTGCGCAGCAGGTAGTGTCGCGGTGACACCGCTCCAGTGACATGTGTGTTCTCCCACTGTCCACGTGGGGTTCCTCCGGGTGCTCTGGTTTCCTCCCACGGTGCAAAAAAAAAAAAACAAACATGTTGGTAGGTGGATTGGCAGCTCAAAAGTGTCCATAGGTATGAATGTGTGAGTGAATGTATGGCCCTGTGAAAGACTAGTGCCCCCTCCAGGGTGTGATCCCGGCTTGCACCCAGTGATTGCGAGTAGGCTCCAGACCCACCGCAACCTGGAACTGGCCACACTGACTGTAGAACTGAAATAATAAAATATTATAAATACAATTAGTCCTATCTCAATGATTTGTTCTAATGAACAAATTGTTCATTCATCTTCCGTAACCACTTCATCCTGCTCAGGGTCATGGTGGTCTGGAGCCTACCCAGAATCATTGGGAGACAGGGATTAAACCCATAGGATCCCACAGCCAAGTGGAAGCAACACTGTCCTCAGTGCCATGGCACCCCACTCAGTATAAAACAACACATTATGTTGAAGCTTAAGACTCATGCAAACTGTATTTCTTATTCATTCTAATTTCACTCAAAGCTATTTTATGTCATGTCTGCATAACAATATGAAAAGACTGGTGTAGGTTTTAAGACTTTTAAAAAAATGTGCTGATTTTTGCGATTAGCATGATTAATTGGTAATATCTTTCACATAAAAATGAATAAACCTCCCCCATCCTAGTAATAAAGTTGGCTTGGAAAATATGATATATCAGATGTATTTTGGCTCTTCACACAGGTAACACTGGTTTTAACAAAGCTGTTATACGTTTATGCAAACTACGTGCAAATAAGACTAATTATACATACAAACACTGATTCTAGTGCATAATATTCTTGTCTGTTACTTGACAGCTCAGTACAGGAGGATGGACAGAGAGCTATGTGACTTATTTTCCATTCTGAAAGAAAGACTGGAGCACAAGCCAGTGTGTTGTGATTTCACATTACCCCACATTGACTTAACATTAGAACATATTAGAAGCTAACTGTGCTATCATCTCAGAAGTACATCTAAAGTAAAAGAACAGGTTGTCACACGACTGCTGTGTCTCCAGCCAAAGGGAAAAATACAGCAGTCAGTATTTTTCCACACCCTGCTTTATCTGGGAAGTCCTTGGCTCTCTAGAGCTGATCCTCTCATAGTGACCGAATGTGAATGGAATGAAAGTAAAATGACCCATTTGGGAACTACACCTGTTTGAAGTGGCGTGTTTATATTACAGTGCTGTGCTGTTTCTAGATCAGTCCCTAGATTCTGCATGAAACAATGTATGTTTATGCTGAGCAAAAACAATAGTTTGGGAACATTTCCTGACATGTGATGATTGGATCCATGGACACATTCTATGATTCAGAGGTGAGAGTATTCCACACGATTTCACTGTGTTTAACCACCAGGTGTTCTGTTCTGACTGAGTCACATCCCCATAGAAACTAACTACAGTCACATTACATGAACACTGTTTATTCCCAGAAAGGTAGGTACTTATTATAACTCCTTTAATGTATTTACTGAAGTACATGAAGCTAAAGCAACACTAGGCAGAGGCTTTATGTTAAAATTGCAGTTTCATAATAAGTGTGATGCTTCTCTGACATGTAAAAGGAGAACAGAGGCGCTGTCATTGCTACTCTGGGCTTAGCACTGCAGAAGTACAATGTAACTTCTGGTGTTGGGCAAGATGCAATGAACTATGAAGAACAACATTAATGAAGTGGTTGGTTAAATCACTGCTGTGCCGATGGAGGATGGAAGTAAGTGAATCCCTCAAACAAGACAGCTGACCTATAATGGGTGAAGGATAAATCAGGGTATATAGCAACAAAATGGCTTGGTCAACAGTTAACCTGGAGTGCACAGACCTAATGGTGATACATCAACCCAGAGAATCCCCACTGAGAAAAGGCCTAATGTTCCTAGGTCTGTGGGGTTGTCTTTCTACTTCTACTTGCCATCATAAAGTGTAGATTAGAATAATGGGATGAAAGTAGGTGTTTCATATATTTATCACCACTAGGTGGGAGTAAACTCTTTGAAATGACACTAGAAACAGGCCTTTACTAAATCACGCCAAATTGTGTGAGTGTATACGTCAATAGATTATAAACTGAAAAGGCCGCAAAATGGTTGCAACAAATACGCATGTACATCAATAAAGTAAAGATGTATATTATTTTAAATATCCTGGGAACATAGTGGTGTAAAACATGGAATATTAGATGATTATACAAACCTCATTCCAAAAAAGATATTTGGTTAAAAAAAAATCTGAATTGTTGAACACTGTTGAAGTGCATGACCTTTGAGCACTCAGCATGACATGAGATGCTGTCATATTACTGTGATAAATATAACCAAATGGGCTGGAAGAATTTTGGAAAACCATTTTCACATAACACAGTCCACCACTACATCAAGAAATGCATCCAGAAACCCTTTTACACAAAGAGAAAACCAAACATCAATTATATGTCAAAATGCTAATTAATTCACCACCTCAGGTGTTCCAAAAGACAGCAGATATGTGTGCTGTGGTCAGAGGAGTCCATGCTTCAGCTTGTTTTATTAAAAAATGGATGTCGTGGTTTCTGTGCTATGGAGGTAAAGGACCATCCAGAGTGTTATCAGGGATAGGTGCAACAATCTGCATGGGTGACTTATGGAGGCATATACTGGGATTTACATGGCATTTACAAGATATATATTTCCTTGGAGGTCCATGTATTTTTTTTTTCAGCAGGACATTGCCAGGCCTCATTCTGTATGTGCTATAGCTTGAGAGACACAGAATTCATGTGTTTAACTGACTGCCTGCAGTCCAGATCTATCTCTTTTGGAGCATCATGAAGAGCAGAAACAGACAACGGGAACCAAGGGCTGTTGTGCAACTGAAGTCCAGTATCAACAAAGAATGCACAGGTGTACGACTTGCAGTGTGTTGTAGGAACTTTAATAATTGTTTAATTAAGAACATTGGATATATTTTTATTATTTTTTTTCAGTTAAACAAAATTTTAAATGAATTAACAAATGAGATTACTTTTATACTTTTATTGCATTTTACATATTGTCTCAACATTTCTGTAAATGGCTTTTATTAGTAAAGAGAACATGCAGAAACAGGTGGTGTGATGAGTGCAAGTGAACAAACATATCTATCAAGTATGTCAAAGTTCCTGATTTCCACACACACACACACACACAGGATTTGGTGACTGGTGAATGAGGCTGACCACAATAGTGACTTTTCCTCTTTTTGTTCCATGAGAGCTGCAGTCAGATTTACAGTCATAAAAGAGTTCTGTGGACTTCAGTTATAAACACATCTGTCAGGCCATTTATAACAATTCACCATGCAGTAAACAGTAAGGTATTTTATTTATCAGATATATTGTTAACTTAGTCAACAATAATAATCTCTCTATAGAAGTATATATTAATGTAGTACTTTAAATTCTTTAAATTTTTTTTAAATTCATATCAAAAACTTGGCTTGGATCGATTATGGAATTTAAAGGCTGTATATTTGATCACACCAAGTGTACACAGACTTAGGGAGAACACACCAAACTCCTCACAGGGCTGAACCCACAGGAGAGGGAGAGAGAGAGCCCTAATAATTCTGTACTTATTATCGCACATTTTGGTCAAATTTGCCTAAAAAGTAGAATAATTTCTCTTTGTCTCCTTGCTCTTCTTTTTCTTTCTTCTTCGTGTTCACCTTCAAAACTGCTTTCAAAGTAAAAAGCATTTAAGTACACCAAAGATAAATCACTTCTCCAGCTTCCTGCTCTCTGCCCTAATTCAGTTTATTTGCCGCTCCCTGGAGCTCACAGTCTAAAGTTAGCTTTGTGATTGTGATGCTGTCTGAGGAGTGTCTACTCTGACTCCCTTCTGCTGTTACTGAACCACAGAAATGCAGTTTAGACGTTTGAATTTCATTAATGTCCTTATCCATGGCTGGCCATGCAGTTTGTTGTGAGAAATCTTTGACTACCTCAAATACAACTTTACAAAGTCTATTAGAAAACCCTTTTGATTTGGAAATGAGATTAATCTCATACACAGTCTTGCTGGTACCTCTATGGATATTTTAGCTGAAATGCTTTGTTTTTGACTTTTGACTGGGATATAAATAAAGGATGGTTAGTCTCTTAACCCTGCGATGGACTGGGTGTGTTCCCACCTTGTGCCCAATGATTCTGGGTAGGATCTGGACCCAAAGAAACCCTGAACTGGATAAACTGTTACAGACAATGTTAGATAGATGAACTGTGCCCTAATTTTGCACATTACTTTATTTTGTATCTATTCTCTGAAGCCAAATATATTACACAACAGATCTCTTTTTAAATTTTAGCTCTTCCAAAAGTCCTGCATGCATAGATTTCCATTGGGATAGACTGTATCACTGAAACCCCACTGAATATGTTACAAGACAGTATGCTTAGAGAGATTTTGTCATTGTTCCCCAGCTTGATCTTCAGTTTTTTGCCTGACTATAAATCACTGAGCTGCTGTCTGACATATTCATCCATCAGCATGGACTGGATCAGTCAGTAAATCTTGGTGATCAATAATGATATGAATTTAAGTGTTGACAACTCCCTAAAGAGTGTTCAGATAAATCAGATAAATACATTTGGATAAATAAAATCTGGTTTGAAGAACAGGGTTATACAGGTTAACCACTGTGCCCTTATTTTCCTGTAATCTGAGTAAGTAAATACAAGTGTTAATGGCTAATAATGATCATGCAGAGATATTCAGACTGTGTATTGTAAAGAGTAAAGAGACATGCTCAGCTAAAGCTCTGTGAACTGTGATTAATTTTGACAGAAAAATTAAGCATGGGCTGTGGAGGGAGGGGAATCAAGACCCTCATTAGTTCAGGGTCTCAGTCTAGACCCCATCAAGACACTGATCACTGCCTCCTGTGTCCACAATGGTATAAAAACACTTCATAATTCTCCATTACTACAGATTGAATCTGTTCCCCTCCTCTTCTGTTTTTGCACAGCTTTCTAAATGTGATTGAATCGGTTTGGCTTGGATAGTTCATGGTAGTGTGACCTGGGAAGCCAAGAGTTCAGAGAGTTCAGAGACACTGGCTATTTAACGAGGGCTGCCATCACTGTTGAAAATTGAACACCTGCAGAAAGCTACCACAGGGGAAACCGTTCTCAGGATATGCAGTACAACACATCAAATTAATTCATGCTATATAATTTTCTGAACTGGAAAAGCAGTTACAGACAATGAATGAATTAATGAATATAGCATTTTTCATTTATCAATAAACCTGCAATATAATTTCACCCAAGAATAAAAAATGTTGGTTGTGTGTGTATGAAATGTAAGCATGTATAGGTTGTTTGTTTTTCCAAAGAGGGACTGATGCCTCCTCCAGGGTATGTTCCTGCTTTGCGCCCGGTGAATCCGGGTAGGCTCCGGACCCACCGTGACCCTGAACTGGAAAAGTGACAACGGACAATGAATGAATGAATGAATGCCATCCATCCATCCATTATCCACTGCTTATCCGGGTCCGGGTCACGGGGGAAGCAGTCGGAGCAAAGAAACCCAGACCTCCCTCTCCCCAGCCACCGACTCCAGCTCCTCCGGGGGTATACCGAGGCGTTCCCAGGCCAGTCGAGACATGTAGTCTCTCCAGCGTGTTCTTGGTCTGCCCCGGGGCCTCCTCCTCGTTGGACATGCCCGGAACACCTCTCCAGGAAGGCGTCCAGGAGGCATCCGAACCAGACGCCCGAATCACCTCAACTGGCTCCTCTCGACGTGGAGGAGCAGCGGCTCCACTCCGAGTCTCTCCCGGATGTCCGAGCTCCTAACCCTGTCTCTAAGGGAGAGTCCAGACATCCTGCGGAGAAAACTAATTTCAGCCGCTTGTACCCGCGATCTCGTTCTTTCGGTCAATACCCAAAGCTCGTGACCATAGGTGAGGGTTGGGACGTAGATTGAACGGTAAATTGAGAGCTTTGCTTTTCTGCTCAGCTCTCTCTTCACCACAACAGACCGGTACAGAGCCCGCATTACTGCTGACGCTGCACCAATCCGCCTGTCAATCTCACGCTCCATCTTTCCCTCACTCGTGAACAAGACCCCGAGGTATTTAAACTCCTCCACTTGAGGCAGGATCTCACTTCCAACCTGGAGAGAGCACTCCACCCTTTTCCGACTGAGTACCATGGACTCGGACTTGGAGGTACTGATCCTCATCCCTACCGCTCCACACTCGGCTGCAAACTGGTCCAGCAAGAGCTGGAGGTCCTGGCTCGATGAAGCCAACAAGACCACATCATCTGCAAAAAGCAGACATGGAATCCTGAGACCACCAAACCGGACACCCTCCGCCACTTGGCTACACCGAGAAATTCTGTCCATAAAAATTGTGAACAGAACCGGTGACAACGGGCAGCCCTGACGGACTCCAGACTTACTGCCAGCCATACGAACCAGACTCCTGCTCTGTTTGTACAGGGACTGGATAGCTCGTAACAAAGAGCCCAGTACCCCATACTCCCTGAGCACCCCCCACAGAATACCCCGAGGGACACGGTCGAATGCCTTCTCCAGATCCACAAAACACATGTAGACTGGTTGAGCAAACTCCCATGCACCCTCCAGGATCCTAGCGAGGGTAAAGAGCTGGTCCTGTGTTCCACGACCGGGGCGGAATCCGCATTGTTCCTCCTGGATCCGAGGTTCAACTATCAGTCGGACTCTCTTCTCCAGTACCCCCGCATAGACCTTACCAGGGAGGCTGAGGAGTGTGATCCCCCTATAGTTGGAACACACCCTCCGATCCCCCTTTTTAAAAAGGGGAACCACCACCCCAGTCTGCCAGTCCAGAAGCACTGCCCCCGATGTCCATGCGATGTTGCAAAGATGTGTCAACCAGGACAGCCCCACAACATCCAGAGCCTTGAGGAACCCGGGGTGAACCTCATCCACCCCCGGGGCCCTACCTCCAAGGCGTATGAGTATGAATGAATGCATTTCCAAAACTTTCAATTAAAAATGTAGATGGTTAAACCTTGTTTTTTTACAACTATTCATAGCATGAGGTATGTTTGCTGCATGTCTGCAGGAAAGACTGTTCTCTAGACCTGTAAATAAATCTGAATTACCTTTTCTGAATCTCGGTTCTGTAGGTAAACCAAGAGCTCAGACAGCCCAAACAGGTGTCTTTTGTGTAACAGACTTTGAATCAGTTGTTTTAACAGTTTAGATGGTCCAAGACTTGAAGTAGTGTGATATTACTGGGACTATTCTATAACCTTCTGCTCATGTCTGTTTTCAGTTCAACCAGATTTCAATTCAATTTTATTTATGGAGCACATTATACTACTGATTTTGTCACAAAATGGCTTTATAGAATTCTTTCCAGCTCCTGGTTACAAGAGAGCATTAACGATGCAGTGGCAGGAAAAAATCACTTTTTAATGACCAAGAAACTTTCCCAGTGGAAGAGGAAGAAGCCAGGACTTAAATCGGGAACCCATCCTCCTAAGACTGACACCAGAGCAAAGAAACAAAGAGCAGATTATAAACATTGAGCAGACCTAATTACATAACACAATATTATAGATAGACATGCACTAATTCACTTTCCATAAAACAGCATTGCCTTCATATTTTGGTTGAGGCGGTGTCTTGGTGCCATCAGCTGGTTTTATGACTTTGTCAAGACCAGTAGCATATGCTACATGGGCTCTCTTATCTCTCCTTACAAAAGCAATATAAAAAACCAATAAAACCACTGTGCTGCAAAGAGAAAATGAATCAGCCGGAATCTTTTTCTGAATACTGTGTTTAAAGCATTCTTGGATTTTAGTAGATATTTCTAATTGCAAATATCACTTCAAACTATTACAATTAATCTGTTTATGCTTGAATGTACGTATGGTGTTAAAAAATGTCGTTTCAATAACTATACATCTGAATATCACTGCAGACCAGGGGTGTGATACTGGGTTACATTTGGATCATAGCTCTGTACAGTTTTGCTGCCACACTGAGAAAATTTGATTTTAACTTGGAGTTTTCAAAAGGAGAAAATTCTAACCAGAGCTGTGGCCTGGAAGGAACCCAGTTTGAAACCCCTGTTGTGGTTTGTTGCTCAGTAGCCTGAACAGTGTCAAGTCAAACAGAAGAAACATAGTTGCTCATAATGTGAACATAATGGTCCTCATGCAGATTGGACTAATTGCAGCACACGGTTGAGTACATCACCAAATAGCTTGCTCCCTTTGACTTTTAAAAACCATATTGGTTGCTTGTAACTGCTATCAGAATAAAAACTGGACTTTAATAAATTTAGTAAAATATCCTTGTGAAGGGGGATTTGATTAAAATTATTTAAGGTCCAGGTAGAATAAACTGTGTCAAGCCAAGGTCCAGAACATCACAATGTCAAACTTCAGTATCAGTGCCATATCCTGTATACTTAAGTAGACTAGTATTTGATGTACATTTGATGTACTAACAACAACTGAATGTCTATTCAAATTACAATTACATTTCAATATATTTCCAGAATATTTGCCAATTTTCACATGGAATTTGATTAATTATAACAACACATACTTTAAAAATGTTTTTATTTTATTTAAAGTAAAATGTATTTGGAAAAACATATGCATGTTTTTAATGAAGTGTCTAATTTATCCCATTTATCCCTATTTTATCTCATTTATCTTCATTCATTCATTTTCTGTAACCGCTTATCCAGTCCAGGGTCGCGGTGGGTCCAGAGCCTACCTGGAATCATTGGGCGCAAGGCGGGAATACACCCTGGAGGGGGCGCCAGTCCTACACAGGGCAACACACACACATTCACTCACACCTTCGGACACTTTTGAGTCGCCAATCCACCTACCAGCGTGTGTTTTTGGACTGTGGGAGGAAACCGGAGCACCCGGAGGAAACCCACGCGGACACAGGGACAACACACCACACCCCTCACAGACAGTCACCCGGAGCAGGAATCGAACCCACATATCATTTATCCCAATTTTTTTTTTACCCCACTTCTTGTCCAATGCCTAAGATTTTGTGCTGCTGTAACAAGTGAATTTCCCCGATGTGGGATCAATAAAGTCAAGTCTAAGTCTAATTACTTATCTTGCGCTTGACTTCACTTTTGTTTCCCACTAGCACAAACATCACAATGCTCACTGCATAACTGGCCAGCTGATTGGCTCTTTTTTTTATTTTTTTTTATTAATTTATCCGTTACCAACAAGATGATTGGCTCTTTTTGCTAAAGGCTGGGATTTTATCCATAGCTAACAAGCTGATTGATCCCGATGCTGAAGCGTGTGACTTTATCCGTGAACAGACTCTTGAGGTTTATGGGAACTCATATTCATTATTCATCCCGTGCTTTGTCTCAATATAACACAGTCCCACCAAAATAGCTTTTATCTCGTCCCGTGGGTTACTTTTGTTGGCTCCAGGACCCATGACATGTCGGTCAGTCGAGTGGAAGCGCGCCCCATAATGCGCAGATCTGATTGGCTGAGTAATTTACATGTGATTTGTACAACGCATGTGATTGGTCTATGAGCTTCCTGGAACGTTAAATACTAGAAATTGACATCATTAAACACTCCAAGGTTCAGGGTCCGGATAGGATAGCGGGTACGGGGATTATTGGTGAAACCTGTCGTAGTGGTCATGTACCCAGGTATGAACATTTTATTCTTTCAGAATTAGTGTGTGGAGTTGAGTACGTCACCTTGGCTCCTGATATTGTGAAATAGTTGCAAACACACACATACCTTGATCTTGTAGCTGTAATCACGCGGGTGTATGCAGCTGCATGTTTTCTCACAGCGTCAGGCCCTGTGGTGTCGGCAGCTCTCTGTGGCAGATGCCCCTGCGTGACTTTCGACCATAACAGGAGCAGGATGAGAGCGGACAGCTGGAGCCCAGGTGCAGGACACTCCTTTTTCAGTGCAGTCAGCACCTGTAGGGCAGGAGCCTCCCATAGTTATGACCTTATTTTACTGCCCTCAAAATGGAAGGTGGATAAAAGGAGAGGCCTACACTCCACATACAACTGTTCTGTTTTCTTTTTACTTGAATGAACCCATATGGGTGTTTTTGTTTCTTCACTCTAATAACTCCAAAATTATGAGTCATAGGCAAACGTTTAGAAGCCCTTGAGCCCCAAGTGAACATAAGTGCTCGCTTCAATTCACAATTACTGTTGTTGTTGCTGGTGGTTATATGTATTTGTCATATCAAAATGTGCATGTAAAAAAATGTATGTACATTTTAATATTCCATGGTTATGTTGAGCTTCACAAATAAATTTAAATTTGACAAATATCATAAACATTTATTTTGACTGTGGCTCTCACATTAGCATTAGGCCACTTTTGTATATGAATATTAGTGTCATGGTAATCTCTGAATAATCAGTTATTAATGAATTTAAAGAAATTTGAAGAGAACTTAATTATTCATTTACAATTGAAAGTTTGCGTGCAATTTGTGCTTAATGTATTCATTAATGTCTGTGTATAACAGAGAGGTTGAGAGTGTGAGTGATTTTTATGAAGGTGCTGCTATGTTGCTTCCCCAAACTGGCTTCTTGCCATTATATGTATTTCAGGTGCACGTATCGTCAGTTGAAATGAAGGTTATTTTGGGAGTCGCTGGTGCAAATCCATGTTAATTGCACCTGTAGTATTTTTGTATTTGTATGTAAGTACATCTGCTTTTTTGGATTGAGGTGGTGTTATACCTTGTCTTCCTAGTGCCTTTGTGGTTAAACAATTTTTTCTCTCTCTCTCTCTCTCTCTCTCTCTCACACACACACAGAGTTGAACTCATTGCCACTCCTTCCTGTCAAGATAACCCAGCCCTCTGTGTCTCAATCACAAAAACCACTGAAGCAGCACACAACCAACAAGTCCATTAACTCACCCCCCACCACACTTCATCAATACAGTGTTAAACATTTACAGGGGAACAGAAATTTGTGAATTTGCACAAAAGCAAAATTTTTTGTATGTATTTTTTAAAATTAATTTGTATTTATTTTTTAACATTGCTGTAGTCTCTGCTGATGTGGTTTAGTTGGTTTAGTGACGTTACTATACACACAATGGGCCTGTTGAATCCTGTGTGGATGAATGTGTGCTTAAGTAATGGAGGGGGTCACACTGTTCACTTTTATCACCTCTCAAGTTCAAACACAATGAATACATTTTTTGACATTTTTTGAACAATAATATGCAAATGCAACACAAGAATCTGTATGCTGTAAACATTCGGACCGACCACTGATTTTCCAGATGTTGTGAGTGTTTTAGCTGCATTAAATCAGTTACACAATCCAACAGACTTCATAATCAAGCACTCTGAAGAAAAATATTAGACGTAATCACAATATTATATTTGTCTGTGTTGTGCAGCTCAACTCTGTGTTACACAAGATCTGAACTGCAGGCCATTTGGCTGCTGTTCCTGGATTATTCCGTGTTCCTGAAATCAGGTTCAGTTTATTCTTTGCCCATCAGAGTACATACACTGAGCTGCACTGATACCGGTGATTCTTGCTGTTGTGTTGTGAACATTGCTGTAGTCTCTGCTGATGTGGTTTAGTTGGTTTAGTGACGTTACTATACACACAATGGGCCTGTTGAATCCTGTGTGGATGAATGTGTGCTTAAGTAATGGAGGGGGTCACACTGTTCACTTTTATCACCTCTCAAGTTTAAACACAATGAATACAGCAAAGTGTGTCTGAGCCGTCTAAAGCTTTTCTTAGCTTACTTGGTGTCAGTCAGCTCTTATCTGACTTATCCCTCAACACTGGACACAGATGAATTGCCCTGTGAAAGGAAAGCGGGCTTTACCTGATACCCGAAATTGTGGATTTAGTAGGGCATGAAAAGACCGTTTGGCCAGCTAATGGAATAAGCTGGAGATGTCATATGTCAACATTGAACTTTTGGTCAAAGTATGTCTTTATTTCTAGTGAGGCTGTTGTTAAAAGCTGTGTTTCTTGACAGAGCCATTAGGATGGCTGTTGGTTGGATTAACCTGTGGTTGCACAATTTACGAAGTATTGATTATTTGTGTTATATAAGCCTAGTAGTCTACGGTATGCAATTATGACTAATGCTTTGTTTACATTACACACTCCCAGAAAAACAGTATGGTAGAAGTATATATAAAGTTCAGTTCTGATCTCCCTAAAGATACATTACATTCTCTTCTGCAGAAAGAGAGGTGAATATCTGTAAGACTTCCTTTTCAAATTGTGTCAAATAAAACAAGTCCTGGAAATGTAATGGTGTGTATAAAATCAGCTACATTTTAAAATCTAGAATAGAATAAGATACAGTTATGTTCCAAACTAAAGGTACCACAACAGTGACTGTTTTTCTAATTGTAGAGTAGACAGGATATTCCATCATTTTCAGTGGAGCTACAAAGGAAAGTTACACACTAGCAGTGACAACAGCAGCTTCCTTCAATCTGTAGAGTGATATTAAGAGTTATACGGCCCTTGCTTTTTTTTAATTGAGCTTATGGACATACAATATCATAAGGTTGAGCAAGAATTCCAAAACAACAACAAAAAATGTATAATTTATTACAGACCACCCATTGGCCTTTTTTGTCCTCCTCAGGAAAACAATAAATCTCTGCTTTGATATTCATTAATTTTTGCTGGCAACTCTGTAATCGTTGTAGTATTTCCATGGTTACACCGCTTATCATTCCCTACTGGTATGTGGCATATGACATTTTTTTGAACAATAATATGCAAATGCAACACGAATCTTATGCTGTTAACATTCGGACCGACCACTGATTTTCCAGATGTTGTGAGTGTTTTAGCTGCATTAAATCAGTTACACAATCCAACAGACTTCATAATCAAGCACTCTGAAAAAAAATATTAGACGTAATCACAATATTATATTTGTCTGTGTTGTGCAGCTCAACTCTGTGTTACACAAGATCTGAACTGCAGGCCATTTGGCTGCTGTTCCTGGATTATTCCGTGTTCCTGAAATCAGGTTCAGTTTATTCTTTGCCCATCAGAGTACATACACTGAGCTGCACTGATACCGGTGATTCTTGCTGTTGTGTTTAATTCAAGATTTCCAAAACAGAGCCCTTGTCCTGTGGCAAAGCTGGATCTGTGCCCTTACTTTCAAAGTCAGAAAACAAACAGATGTGTTTTTATAATGCCTCATTCCGAACATGATCCCTGAAGACCCCTGAAGGATAAAAAAAGACGATAGCATGAGATTCCCCTTTCCAGTGGTTTTACATGTGCGAAAACTTTGGACAATGATCCATTGTTTCTCGACTCTTTTGTGTTTCACACATTAGAACCATATTTGTCTCTTTTTGTTGCTGGGCAGTTTGATGATACATCATAAAAACTAAGAGATTCCACCTGTTTGCTGTTTGTAAAAACATGATTGGTAAGCTTGCCAATATTTACCCAAAATATGTTGCTTTTGTTTGTTTGCACCAGCAAGAGTCTGTAACTTTAGTTTAAATTCTTATTATTTATGTTTTATTTTATAGGTGTAGGATGGCATGGTGGTGCTGCATGTAGTGTTACTCCAACACAGCTCCAGGGTCTTGGGATCCTGAATTCAATCCCCATCTCATGTCAGTATCGATGGGCATGAGTTTCCTCCGGGTGCTCCAGTTCCTGACACACACATTGGTAAGTTGATTGGATGTTGAATTAACCACTAGTGTGAGTGTGTGAGTGAATGGGTGAGTGTGCGATGCCCCATGACGGACTGGTGCCATGTCCAAAGTGTGATTCTTCCTTGTGCCCAGTGATTCCTGGCAGGCCCTGGACCTACCATGAACACATTGTTTTATTATTATTAGAAGTAGTAGTAGTAGTAGTATTAAACATGAAGTATTGTCCTGCCATTCTTTTCATTTTATATCTAGAATGTAAATGAAATATAATGCATATAATTCAATATGTAGTCACGTAATTATATTTGAATAGTGCAGCAAAACAAATGAATTAATGAATGAATTATCTCTTGATGATGAGGATTAAGCAAACCTTCTTGAATTTACCCAGGTAGTGCATATTATACTATGTATACTTATATGATAAGGGTGAGAATACAGACTGCTTAAGTTTAGAATTCAAGGGTACTGAAAATATATCTCTTTGAGGAATATTACATTATTTTATGTACGTAAGCTTTTGGACTCAGTATCTATAGCTGTCTTCACAGGTCCACACACCAAACCAAATGAATTAGATTGAAAAATTGAGTACAGAAGGAAACCCTGTAACTCTTTAAAAGAAAAAAAAATGTGTATCTCATTCTGTCAGTTTGCTCCATCAGATTTAAAGGAGCATCAGATCATCAGAGAGAAACACAGTCTGCCAAGTCAAGAGTGGAACTGATTATTCTGGGCCACTGCAAAAAAGATCTTTGAAAGTTTTCTTCTACATTATTTTCTGTTTCACAGTGCTGGATTTGATCTTTTTTAAAGGTTGTAATGCTGCTTTACTTTTTGGGCTTTGCTTTTTTCCCTTCAATCATTCGCCCCCATCCCCACCCGTAATGGCTGTGTCCTGTAACTTGGTTATGGAAAGGAGGACTCCTTTAACAGTGGCTCATTTTTTTTTCAGCTGTAATGGATGAGCTCTTTGCATCAGTGTTTCAAAAAGAAATACACTGCAGAAGTAAATAATGAAAGATAGACAGAATAGAGTGAGTATGCTCTGGAATTGTTTGCTGTTTCTATAATTAATAATCGCCCCAAAACCATCAACAAAAAACTGAGTAAATATTAACTGAGAAGAGAGTTTGGTAAATTAATAATTTAATGGATGATTGCACAATTCTCAAGGAGCAAGCTGTTGAACACTAATTGTCTTAGCATGTTGCTCAATTAAAAAGGATTCTGGCATATTAGATAATAAATGCTTACTGTAAGAACCATATATTTCTGTCTCTTTTATGGCTGAATGAAGTAAAGAAGTGGTTGACCCAGGATTACTGGAAAATAGTGTTCCTGTAGGTGGCAGAATACTGAGAAAATGGAGAGAACGGAATGGTATAAACCCACAAGTAAGACAACAAGCGACCATTACAGTTTACATAAGTTGTTTAGCCCCTTATCAGGTGCTACACTAATCTGATTTAACTGATAGACTAGTGAGGGAATGTTTCTGACAGTGGTTAAATGTTATCCTAAATGCACACTGTGGGGCTGGTCATGTTGTTTAGTTCTTATGTAGATTTTAAGATCCAGGCTCTAATTTCACTTTATTGGGTAATTCAGCTTCTCTAATTACCCAGTACAGTGATTCTTCACAGTGTGAAATCTAAGAAACTAAACCCCATAACATCAGAGTCAAGTTCTGCTCTGTGACCTTCTGTATTTATGAACCTTTCCAGCTACTACATGTAGTTGTACACAAATAGTGCATAGGCCGTGTCATTTCACACGTGTACGGCTGCAGTAGATCGTACATCCCTGTACCTCGGCCTGAGGGAGCAACGCGCGTGTGGAGGAGACATTTTGCCCTGCAGATCTCCTTACACTCAGATTAGGCTAACAGAGGTGACACCAAAGGCCACGAAGCTGTAAAACACCAAAGCTCGGTCACAGTAACCCTATCACCCCACCATTGTGCTCGACACAATACAGACTGCTTTAAACACTGAACCAGAGCCACAGTTGTACTGCCCCTGTCTTTACCACAGCTCTTGGTTTTCAACAGATTAATAAAAGGATGGGACAATATGGCCGACTTATGATCTCATGATGCTAGAAGACATTTTCACATTAACTTTTAAGGGTTGACAATACACAGAGTAAAAAGGAATGCTGCGCATTCTCCACTGCAACAGGATCTGTACAGTGAAATTTACAATTAGTCAGTCGATTGTACTTTAGTACGGATAACTATTTATTGTGATATTCTTCAGCAGTTCTTTAGAGCTTTGTTAAGCAACAAAAAAAATTCTATTTGTATTTTCCCTAAATGTATCATTACGTGACACGATGGTGCAGTTTTATGTCACTGCTGCACAGCTCCAAGATCCTGGGGATCCAGAATGCTTTACTTGCTTTGGGTAATTTTCTGTGTGGAGTTCAGTGTATATTGCCCTCTGGTGCTGTGCTGCTTGCTGTGTGTTGGACCCAAGCCTGGGTCAAATGGAAAGTTGCGTCAAAAAGGTCATTCAAATAAACCCTGTGCCAAGCTGATTGTGCAGATTGTTTGATCCTCTGTTGCAACCCCTTGGGAACAGCTAAAAGTGGAACAACAAGTCATTGTAAAAGGTTTTTATTCCAAGTAATTTGGAGCATTTCTATTGGTCCAGTCATGGTTGTGTACAAATGATGTAGCAAACTAAAAATAAATCAACAAAAATTGATATAGTGTTTTTCCCTGGACAGTGAAGATACCAGACCTCTCATTGTAGACTCAGTCCAGGTAGCAGACATATTTGTTACTAATTTGTGCCACTTTTGGCACGTATGGCCACAAGTGCTCTGGGGGCCGGACATGGGCCAAATGTAGATTTGCCCAAGGTTTAGTCCACGTCACATCTGATATAAGGTGAACCTGTGGATGAGTTGAGGTAGACAAATGTACCCTGAGTCAATGCTGCCATTCGATGCCAAATGTGGGCCATAAGAGAAATGTAGATGTTTCACATATGGGCCATAGCTTCATTGCTGTCTGGAAGGTGTTTAGTTCAGAAACAATCACAGTCATCACCAGGAGATGAGTGCAAAATGAGGCAGTGCAAAAAGCACATATATCCCTAAGAACCCGCTCATCGTGCCTTCTGGAACAGACCTGAATTAAGGCCAGTGAAGAAAGGTGGAGTGTAATCACTACTGAAACTTATCATGTCATAACCCCTTTTTCTGTTCTTGATCCTTTTAGAAACAATGCTTTTTTCCCCCTTTCCTGGTCAATTTGATTTTGTCTATTTGCCTCTCCAACCACAAAATAAATGCTAGGTTTATTGCCAATGACATAAACCCTCTGTCATGGGTTGCCATGAGGCACACACACAATTTTGTGGTTTTCTAGGCTGGTGTTGGGCTAAACGTCAGAGAGACCTGCTTCAATTTCTTACATAAGTTTGAGTCCAAGGCATTTTCAAAAAGCAAAGCAGCAAGTGCTGCTATGTGATCACAACAAACCTGAACTCAAAAAGTTGTTGACAGAGTCTGACTGTATTTCTTGTACCATAGACGGTATATATTTAATTTATTGTTTTACTTTGATTACCTAAGTCATTATCATGGCATAACAAGTAGTTCTGGTAAACATTAGCAATTCTATTAAGATTACAGTTTTCCTTTGTTTTAGGCATTTATGTTGTGGTAATGACTAAATATATTCAGATCTCCAAGGGAAAAAAACAAACAAAAGGAAAGCGTGAATACATGAATGAAGTTATGAGAATACATGATTTTTTGGGTTTCCGTACTCTTGTACCCCCAACCTATCTCCAATTCAAAACACACAAAATCGTTCTCTTTATTTAGAATAGAGAGAAAGTCCTCCTCATCACTCTGTATCCGGCTCTGGCGTGGTGAGTATTTCCCTATCTGGCTCTGACTTCAAGAGAGAGTGAGCCCACTCGAGCTTGTAATGAGAGCAGGGCCCAGTGGTCTTCTGACCTGCTTGTATTGTTCTAAGTAGCTTCAAAGTTCCCCTTTGAGGCCTGACCTCCAATCAAGCCATAAGTTTCTCTCTGACTGTGATTCATGCATCTAACTCACCGCAGTGAAGAGGGAGAGTGAGAAGATTAAGATGGGTGGTGTAAGTACTCTTGACATCTTGTGCTGAGGCTGTATGCTCTCTCAAATGTTTGACTTAATCCACCTGTTTGCACTTGTAGATTTATGTATAAAAATGTATGCCCTGGTATAGTTAAGTAAACGTTCACGAGTTTACACACTTTTCCTCTGACCTGATGTTTGGATTATAGGCTTTATGTTTGGTAGTTTTCTGGGAAGACCATGTCAACATATTACGTACAATTTAGCTACATTAGCATTAGAGCTCTGTACAATAATGTGCTTTAGCTAACTGACTAAGTTAGCTAAGTTATCATTTAGGGAACAAATGTTTTTATTTTTTTATTTATTTTTTTTTATTATTATTTTTTTTTTTTATTATTACATTTTTTTAAGTTACTACCAACATTATACTGTGTAACCATACACCACTCGAGCAGAGTGTCTGTGATCCACCCCCATAACCATTAACCGCCTGTTCCATAGATTTAGTTGGACCCTTTAGTCATGGCCTGTAGTGCTAGGCTCCAGTTTCATTAATTATTAGTAACTCTTTGGCCTTCACGCTAGGCTTTGTGACCCTGAGGCCTGAGCACAGAGTAGGTCTTAAGTCTGCTCTTTCTCACCTTTAATAGCAGGTTGATTTCAAGTCTTATAAAGTAAACATGAACATTCAGTTCTAGCTGGAACGGATGCATCTGTCTTTCCACAAGTTTGTCAAAAGCTACACAGTGAATGTTTCAGAGACCAGACTGGTTGAGGTCTACTTTAAATATGTAAGACACATTAAATTACTCACCAAGCTTCACAGGTTGTGGCGATCACAGCCAAAGAAAGCTGGACTGAGTGAAAGCTCTAGAGGAGCAGCAGGAGAGTTCCATATTCCACCAAGTTTCTCATGAATTTCTGCCATCTGTGAGCACAGTGTCATATGACTCAATGTGTCATACAGTCAGTAGATGTAGATGCCATGCATCCATAAAGCTTGTCCATATCCATTGTGGAGGTACTCGGAGCTTCCACGGATTTCAATGAGACTATTAATGTTTCCTCTATAGAGTTTTTCGAGCAGTTGTTTGGGTTAGGAACATTATAAGCATGTCAATTTTAGTGTTGTCACTGAAGCAGCCCATAGTGGCTGCACTTGGAAATTCAGAAGGTAGTGTCCAAGTAAAGATGACAGGAAAATAAGAAAACTTACTGTCTATTTTACCATCTCCACTAATATATGCACCATATAGTTGCATCTTGTAGTTCTACAATTACCCACTGTATCCCATCTGTTGCTCCACAAACTCTGTTAGTCCCTTTTTCACCCTGTGCTTCAAAGGTCACAACCCCAATAGCATGATCACAGAGCATGTATTATTTGGATTGTGGATCATTCTCAGTGCTACATAGCTGCATGTCAATGATAACTCATCTTGGAGACTGGGTTTGATGTGCAAAATCTGAAATCAATAAGGTGGTGCTTCTTTTGCTCAGTGTTTTTAAAGCATAAGTGTTCCTAAGAGGCTCCCTGGTTTATGCCTAGGAGGATCTGATGTAATTACAACTTCTGTGTCTTGGTAGGTCCCCAGTGAAATTCATCTCATAAGCAAGTCATCTTCATCAGTAAGTTAGAAATGTCGTTTATATTTTAATATAATAAATAAATAAATAAGGCTTTGCATCAATGACATGGAATAATAATTAAACAATTAATATTTTTTGTGATTCTCTCTCTCTCTCTTTCTTTCTTTCTTTCTCTTACATCTGTATGAAAGACTGACCAGTTTTTCTCTGTTTCTAAGCAGTGCATCCCTTACTAGCACTGTAAGCTGTAATTTTCTGTAATTTTCAGTTTTCTACACTAACCACTAATCTATGGGCATTTTTAGTCCTACACTAATTATATAAGACTCTCTTGCCTCTCGTTTTTTCCTGCATGTCAGGTTTTTGAATGTGGCCCGAGTGAAGCATCAGTCTCTCAGAGCTACTTTGTTGTGATTCAGAATATGAATAATGTCCGGTATCTCTTTAAGCATGAATAAAAGAGATGTAAAATCTGAATTCAGACATCTGGGTCTAGAAATCTTAGCACAGTTGGCCTCACTCTCTCTGAGTGTCTAGGACAGATCGCTCACTCTCCATTACTGCCCATGGTGCTGCTTAGCACAGGCATCTTTTGTTCAGACAGTTTGCTTTCTCTTTACCATTAAGCTCAACAGTGAAGTTGCATCAGTATCAGTTTGAAAAAAAAGTGGTGGACTGGCTTCATATGTCATGTATCTCCAGTTAAAATGTAAATCAATAACATCCAGGCTTTGTGGGTGCAGTACCTTCCAGTGAACAATAACAGACATTTGGAGCAAGATATTGAAAAAAAAATTGTAACATCATAGCATTACATCCACTATTTGAGGGTTTAAATAACCTCACTACACATGAATTAAGGCACATATCCTGTTCTCATTAATGGGCAGCACAGTGTAATGCTCTATTCAGACTTGGGCTAGCTTAGAGGCCTGTAATTGCAGATGATAAATGTTAGTCCAGGTGTGTGCAGACAGAGCCAGTGTTCGAACACCTCTCAACATGCCACATCAGCTGCAGCCTTTACATCTTTTTTTTTTTTTTTGCCTGAGGCCATGACTTTTGTCTGCTTCCACTCCCTGCCATCAGCCACAACCATCGTACTTCAATTTGTCATCTTCCTCCGAAAGAGGAGAAACAGCAGTTATTACAGGTTCCATAGCAAACAGAGACTGTCGCTTTCCTGAGACTGCATCGGGACTCCACAGTCCTTTGATGCTGAACTCTCCTGAGGAAAGTTCTGAGCATGATCTGTAATTTAACATTTTATGTCCTATTTTTGAAAAAAAAAAACCATTATTTTAATTACAGACTGCCTTGGCCTTGTGTTGTGTTCAGAATCCTTCCCAAAGACGACGGTCAGTGCAAAGAATGTTGTTATGGCAATCACTTACATCACTGCCCCCTGTAAATATAATCAGTGAGAAAAAAGATCCAGATTTACTATCATAGCACTGACATAGTTTACTGTAAAAAGGTCACTCATGTTGTTTTTTGGCATCCTCTCCAGGTGGTGGTTTCCCGTTTTGGCAACCCGGAGCCGCATGTGGACTTCCTCTTGGACATTCTCCCCGTGTCCTCAGAGGTAGCCCTGCTGTCTCCACAGAAACCTGACGCCTCTGTACTGCTGCTCACAGGGAACAAGGTGAAAAACTTTAATGTTCTATTAAAAAGACTGTGGCTGCGAGAGAGAAAACACACTGCTGTATTCTCAGTCTGAACTGTTCCTTTGAAATATGAGCTTATTAGCATACTGCAAAAAAAAAAAAAAAAACACATGATCAGATTGAGATTCAATATATTGTATAATGGCTGCTGTAGAGTGATATAAAGACCCCCAGCACCTACAGGAAAACAATGTTGAAATATATCTGCTCAGGAAATAAAATGATGTTGCATAAGAATTAATAGCTTTTATAATATTTTTATTAACATCTACAAAATGAAACATGGGCTGTTTATTTATTTTTCTGCTGTAGATTTTTAAATGCATTTTGTCATTATTGGCAGTATTTAGTACAGACGTACCTCCAAAGGGACTTACAGCAATACATCATAATAACATAAAATAAATAATAATAAGCGGTTACAGATAATGGATGGATGGATGGAACATTAAAAATGTGGGCGGCACGGTGTCACAGTCACACAGCTCCAGGGACCTGGAGGTTGTGGGTTCGATTCCCGCTCCAGGTGACTGTCTGTGAGGAGTGTGGTGTGTTCTCCCCGTGTCCGTGTGGGTTTCCTCCGGGTGCTCCGGTTTCCTCCCACAATCTAAAAACACATGTTGGCAGGTGGATTGGCGACTCAAAAGTGTCCGTAGGTGTGAGTGTGTGAGTGAATGTGTGTGTGGTGTCTGTGTTGCCCTGTGTAGGACTGGCGCCCCCTCCAGGGTGTATTCCCGCCTAATGATTCCAGGTAGTGACCCTGAACTGGATAAGCGGTTACAGATAATGAATGAATAATGAACATTAAATGTAATATAAAACATGTTTACGGCATAGATCTGTGGATCTTTCCCGTAGATCTAAAATTTTAAGTCCATTCAGATTTGATTGGCTATCGATTATTATGAGGCTCTCTCAGCCACAGATTGCATAGCTCGGGTTTAAAAAGTGTTAAACTCTTTAAATGAACACTGTAATTTTTTTTTACCTCAAATATACAGCTTAAAACCATTTTGATGCTACACTGAGCTGTAACAGGCAGAATAGAGTATATGTTGTGGCTACTCTGGCCTTAGCACTAAAGCATCTGCACTATGTAACTTTTTGAGGAGGGAAGGAGACCACTACCAACTTTTTCCCTTGATGTCAGGACAGTGCTGTAAAAGTGAATTACACTCTGCAACTGTAAGGGGAGCCCAGGAGTGTTCCTTTAACCAGTGACATCTTTACTGGAAATGTGAAGAAAACGGTTATAAAATGAAAATAAAAATTTTATCCATATTTTATAGTCTTTGCACAAAGCCACTTTCCTTTCTTTACCCATTCCCTCTTAGGATTTGATGTTCTAACAAATCATTTACCCCACAGAGCTGGTCAAGCAGAAATTTAAAAGGAAGTCAGGCCTAAATTCCAGAATAGTGGTCCAATTGTAAAGGACCAGTTGTATTTAGCTGCTTGGATTCAAATCTGCTAAACTCAGCAGCCATACAGGATACAGCAATGGGATAACCATTCCATTGTTCAGAGATGGGAATTTTCCCTCAGCAAATAGCTCCTCTGTTGTGAGTGCAATGTAGTATGTTGATTATTGATAAATTAGGTTGCAATTTGATAGCCTGATACCCTGCGTACTCTTCAAGCATACAAGCTACATCTTGTTTATTGTCTGACCTGTGGATGATGGTTTTGTCTTGAGCTAAGTTGGTTTGCGGTCTGGATCACGTGAACATGTCCAATCTGACTGCCAGGTCTAAATACTTAGGGGTAAGATAATGGACAGATAAATAATGGGCTTTAAGATAAAATGAGCGATCAGCTATTTTTAAAGAGTTTAAATTCATAAATATACACACAACAATGTTTCATGAACCACAGATTTGGATGAATGGTTGTCTGTTTTCATGTTAGTTACTGACACATTCATATTCCACTTTACCCCTCAGAATGTTGTTATTAAAGGAACCGTCAGTGTTGGCTCAGATCTCATGGAAAATCACTGAACCACTGTGACATGTACTTGGACAGCGGGAGCTCACTGAAAATTATGACTAGAAACTTTAGAATCTTTGGATGGGAAGCTCCGCCTGTGAGGTGAGATACACTGTAAACACCTCAACATATTTGATTGAAATTCACAGTTATAATGCTGAAGAAAGAAAGCAATATGTTATTTTATTTTTAATCAAAATGTTGCTCTAACACATTTTTATTTCCTGTAGAGGATTTGTAATATTTTCACTTAGATGATATACAAAATAATTGACTAGGAGTTTTTAATCTTTTGTATTTGATTGTATATATTTCATTGCATAAGCTGAATTATTGTACATATTCTCAAACACAAAAAAATAAAAATAGAAAGTCTCTGCTCACTTAATTCGTGGTAGAAATTTGAGATACCTTGACCACAAAACGGATGAGAGAATACTGTGTCCAAATGAGGGGTGAGACACAAAGAAATATGAGAGTTTTGTTTTTTATCATTAACCTGAATTTAATCAAAAAAAGCTCATCACTAGTCATATTTATTGTGGGCCACCATTCCATATGTGCTCTATTACATATAACCTTTTAGTTTGATCATAATCTATAATGGAAGTTTAATCTTTAGTGTATGATGCACCATCTAAAATTTAATCGAGTCAGTATTAGATGCTTTGATTTATAATACAATAGGCCATCAGACCAGATTTAAGATGTCTCCACAGCTGTTACACTGTAAATTCTTTACTATAAACTAGTGTTGTTGTCCAATAATCCCCCATGAACTATAAAGAAACAAGTGTTTTATAGTCTTTAGCTTTTATTGGGAAGCTGTGTGGAAGAACAGTCCCTTTCCTGTCTTGAGTCTGAGTTGCATCGAACCTGCTTCCATCACATAATCTGAGTGATCCTGTCAACTGTTGAGTTCTGTTCAGAAACGACAGACACAGAAATGTGGTGTTGTGTTTTAGATTTCATGTCTTGTGGATTTCTTCTGTTCAGCGACAGGTCTCTGGTGTACCTGGAGGAAAAGAGAACTCTGGATCTTTGCTAAGCTTTAGTAGGTTTTATATTCACAGTGGAAAACCTCCAGAGACCAGAAAGAATGAGAGTAAATAGCATTAAGCTGAACTTTGGACATCAAGAAAATCAGTGGGTGAAACAATCTCAAGTGCTTTCTTCCATATCTGACACTGGGATCTAATTGCACGGCTCAGCCAATCTTGGTTAATCAACCAGTTTCTGTTTTCCCACCAGCAACATTAAGGGTATTTTCAACAGTCTAGAGCTTGTTGCTAAATGTTTGCGTCATGCCATCGGCCAAGTCTTGTTTCCTTCACAAGGACATTGTTCTCTTTTCTGTAGAGATTCTTGAAGATTGAACTCCACATGAGAAATTTTATTCCCTGTGTCTCAACTTTAGAAGTGCCTGTTTCATCGTTTATTTTCTTGATCATCTGTTAAGTTCATTAGAGTTACTTACTTAATCCAGTCCAAATGATTTAAGTAACGGTTGTCAGCAGTGAACCACAGATGGATAGAACTTCTCAGGTTTACAATTGTATGACTTGCTCCACCACAATGTGCCTTAAACAGCAACTCTTCTTTTAAAATAAGACTTATGAAGTATTTTCTGTGATATCAGGACCTAGAGAGAGGGGGTGGGGATACTGTCAGCAGGACCTCACTACCACGTGTTTGTTTTGTTATATATATATATATATATATATATATATATATATATATATATATATATATATATATATATAAAATATGCAATGAAGAAGTTTACATGGGCACTACTTATTGTGGTTTTCCAGCTGCAAAACATGTGAGTTGCAAGGATGGCGGAGGGGGAGGGGAGTATAAAGCAGTGCCAGGTTTCTCAGTGTAGCCAGTTAATGTAAGACCCAAGACAAGCAAGAGCTGTCCTCACTTTTGGGCTTAAGTTATTGAGAAAGCTTTAAAATCTAAAACAAAAGGAATATTTTAAGAAACCTCATGTCTCTGCCTGGTGATGCCCCTCCATTGCCTTATAGGTCGATCTCTTCTGAGGATTAGCTTTACTTTCACACCTGTTTCTAGTCTGTTCAGTCCGGTTCAGTGTGTGTGAAGTCCTGTCTGTTTGTGCAGTGTCAGTTCTGAGTGTTTTTGTGTTGAATTTTTAGATCTTTGCCTGTTTTTACTGTGGTGATTTTTTTGAATCACTCCTTTTGATTTAAACATTTTTCTGAGGCTCTGTTTTTGAGTTTGTGCTTTTCCCTTTATATGGGAGCTTCAGTCTATGTGTTTTAAATGTATGCACTTAGATTATTGTCTCCTGAATTGGACAAAACACTAATTTGATCATAATGCTTGTGGTTAAGAAACTTTGTTGTACGGCGCCAGCTCTGAGCACAGCTGTGGAAGTAACAGGAAAATACTGAAGCAATGAAATCTGACTGTTCTGAAGCAGAGAGCTGTATCACTGCATATGTTTGAAAATAATCCCTTCAAAGACTTCAGGATCTGCTTTGTGCTCCTGGGCTGCTTCATAAACACAGAGAGAAAGCACATTGTTCACATTAAGTGTGAGTGGCAGGACTGAAGTTAAACAGTCAGCTACCATCCAGCACTGATATAGGTTGAGGAGATCAGAGCGAGGACAGAAGGCATGACGGCCCAGAGAGAGAGCTGCCAAAAGATGGAGTCATTGCTGGCACCTGCTAGGGCTCAGAGTCATAACTCACACAGTGTTTGGAGTTGGACCCCAACACCCTCAAAGAATTCCTGTCCACATTTCAGGGAGATTATCCTCCAAATACCATCTCTACTCAGTCTCAGAAAGGATGGAGTTTCTCATCTGGGTCCAGTGATATGAATAATTCTTTCTTACTTACTTACTTACATTATATTATATATTGCATCATTTTCATACCCTTCATGTGTTTCAGTGATTTTTGAATGTGTGCGCTGTGTGCTGGAGTATCCTCAGGCTTATGAAGTCATTATAATAATGTCAGAATGTCAAAGCAGCGTGTGCTCTGGCATGGTTCTATTTTCTTTGAGCTGTAAATGAAGCGCTCCATCTGACAGCAATATGTCTTGTAGCAGGATTTAATAAATTCTCGCTCTCTTACTGTCATGGGTGAGTAAAGATGTCATCCAATAGTGGATTATAGGTTATGAGTCTTAATGCAAATGCAATTGAAATGCTCCATAGAGAAACTTGCTGTAAAATTCCTCAGTCCAATACATTTTTACATCACTTGGTACTTGATTAAAACATGGAATTTAGCTTTACGTTGCTTCTAAGTGGAATTCTGTGATTTGTGTGATCCTAGACCTGCAGTCAGGACGAAGACAAGCTGACCATACTGTGCATCACTCCTTCACTTAAAGGCCCAAACATTCGTCCTCCAGTTGCCAACAAGATGAAGTTTGTGCTCGATGGCTTTTCAACACAGGAGTATGACTTGACCTATGTGGAAGACCCAGTTCTTTGCACTCACTGATGTGGAAGGAAACAATACTGAGACTAAAGGGGAAATGTAGTTTATTTCCCATTGCAGACCTGTTAACCCTCTGTAGTCTCTCTGTTCTCCCTCATTGTTCTTGAGCTCCTCAAGCTTCCAGCCTTTGACACATTAATGGTGAGAATCCTTTGCGTTAGCGAGGGGGAAACTGGGTAAAAAACACAACATTTTTAACAATGAAGCACAGGATTTTTTTCTAGAGGTGCCACTCATTAAACCAGTGCAGCTGTTGAGTGGAGGGGGGTTTACATAAGATCCTGCTTTTCAAATCACTTACACATGGTTTACACAAGGACATCTGCCCTGAACGGATTTATTTAAAAAAGGATCTAAAGCAAACATCATTCATTTTGGATGTAATTATCCATTATATATAGCACTGTCATTCAGATCATGCCACTACAGTCATTCCCATGTCATTTCTGCTGTTAAATGCCAAGGCCTTGTTTATAGAAATGAAAATTGCACTTGTCAGATTTGTCTTATACTCTGTAGAATATCTAAGACTATAAATATGATTAGAAATCTCTTCAGGAGAATGGACAGCAAGGCTCTGTTATTAGTTTAAATGTGTAACATACTACAAGGTTCATTGATGTTGCTTCTGAAAACCACTAACGCAGGAAATGTGGCAGAGCACTTCATGTACTGTGGTTGATTATGGTAAAAAATTCTAAATGTTTGGAGACACTTCTAGAAATCTGTTGCGTGCCTGTTCCGATGGGGTCTCTAGCTGGTCTGTACTGTACAGTAACAGGTGCAGAAGTGCACTGTGTCCAATCTGCAGAGCCCAGGCTGCCATGCAAGGAATGTGATCGCTTTCGTTATTGCCTTCTGCTCTTTCCGTCCCTCTCTTTATGCATCTTTGTCTTTCTCTCTTTCCCGAGGCCCTGAGCCTGTCTGGGTTTATATTAGTTCTGAGTCATTTGGACTAGTCATTCCTCCTCAGCTGCAGATCAGTTTCATATTGATCATACTTAATGTATCATCAGTGACATATTAAGGGACTTGTTCCTTATCTAATTCAAATTTGCCCACATAATGCTTTCCCAGCATTCCCATATTGTTTGAAGTAAAATGGATCAAAAGGGATGTGAACGCAAAGAACTTCAACATTCATTCACTCATTATCTGTAAGCGCTTATCCAGTTCAGTGTCACTGTGAGTCCAGAGCCTACCCGAAATTACTTGGCGCAAAGTGGGAGCACACCCTGGAGGGGGTGCCAGTCATTCACAGGGCAACACACACACTTACACACTCACACCTAAGGACACTTTTGAGTAGCCAGTTTTAACATTGTAAAAAGCCTCTTTTCTGCATTTAATGTTGGATGCATTTTGACAGTTTATAAGGCAGAGGTGATGTGAGTGTGGCTCTGCAGTGGAGGTGAAGGTTAGGAAATGTAACTGCTGCAGTTATATTGGTTCCATAATATATACCATTTGTTTATAATTTTCTAACATCATTATTTTTAAGAATTGGTTGGCGTTGCATTGTAATATAATATAATATAACATTTTAATTAGTACAAATAACTGTATTATTATAATTTTGCGGTTTCAGCTCAGTTACGTGCAAGCCTCATTGTTCTTGCATGGGTATCATTTTTAGCACTTACCTGCAAGCATGGTTTCCCATGTGCTTCTGTAAAGTTTAAACTCGTCTTGATTTTCATGTGAATGGTTATAAAGAAACTATGCTTTGAGGGAGTTGCTGGAAAACTGTGATAGCCCTGTAATCTTTTTCATCTCTCTCTTTATTACTCCCTCTCTTCCTCCCTCCCACAACCTCTTTCAAAAATCTCACGTCAGGATCCTCTTCTCTGTCCATTCTTCGAGACCTTCAACGCTTCTACCTTCTCTCTCAACAGAAGATCTCCACCTCTCTAACCATACCTGAGCAGCACTGTGCTGAGACTTCCAGATTGGTTCCTCTCCTCTAACAGACCTGACTTTATGGAGTAATATTAGATATCAATCTTTTTATGGTGTATTATTGCTATTTTATGAACAACAACCCAACACTGATAAGATATCTTACATTTCCTCTCCAGCCACTATTAGCTATGTGGGACATTAACAAAATATTGCTGGTCTGGATGTTGGCCACGGACCATCTGATAGGATGGGTCTCACAATGAGAGAATGCGGGCATTAAGTGCTTATCTGTGCGAGAAACATTAGGTTTTAATCTGGTCATCTCAACACTGTGTTAGAAAACTCATCTCCGCCTCAATAACCCTCTCCTCCACATACTCTCTGATCCAATTTCCCTTTTTCCTTGTGGTGCCTTCCTGCTTCTGGTAGCTTTTTTCTGCAAAGGTAAATGCTTCTGTGCGGAAGCCAATGGACTGACTGACTGTAACCATTTTTCACAATATTTGCATCCCAATGGATGTTTTCTATTATAGAATTTTGGGTAAATTAATCTCTTCATCACTCAAATGTTTTCTTGCTTGATGAAATCTTTTTTGTGAGCAGTGCATTGCTCAGATTAGATGATAAACTTATCTAGAACATACTATGAATTCATGCACATGGGACCATGTTGCTGTCTCACCAATGTACATATTCTGCTGCTTGTAAAACACACACATTTATTCCATAGCGTGTACATTATTTTTCCCTTTGTATTTACCCCCAATTCCTGGGCATTTTACACAATGGCTAGATCTCCTGCAGTCACACGAGGCTCCCAGGCACTTTTATTTATTTTTAAACAGGACGTACAGCATGTGTATACAGTTTTGTAAAATAGCAATTCATAGCAAAGACAAAACAGAGAAATGGGGAAAGGAGTAAACATATAATTAAATTATAAAATAAGAAAAAATAAGAAAATGCAAGGCCAAAATTGGGGCGGCACGGTGGTGCAGCAGGTAGTGTCGCAGTCACACAGCTCCGGGGACCTGGAGATTGTGGGTTCGATTCTCACTCCGGGTGACTGTCTGTGAGGAGTTGGTGTGTTCTCCCTGTGTCCGCATGGGTTTCCTCCGGGTGCTCCGATTTCCTCCCACATTCCAAAAACACACGTTGGTAGGTGGATTGGTGACTCAAAAGTGTCCGTAGGTGTGAGTGAATGTGTGACTGTCTGTGTTGCCCTGTGAAGGACTGGCGCCCCCTCCAGGGTGTATTCCCGCCTTGCACCCAATGATTCCAGGTAGGCTCTGGACCCACCGCCACCCTGGACTGGATAAGCGGTTACAGATAATGAATGAATGAATAAAGGTCAAAATTGGCATACTCAATTGCAATTGCAAATTCATAATAAAATGCATCCGTGCAACACTAATGGGTGTATGCTTGAAGATTTACTGAGAAGTTCTGAAGAAAAGGCCTTGTCCATCATGCTCATTCTTTAATCTTGCACAGACTTAAACCCTGTTTAAATGCACTTCAGGCCCTCTATGAGACACTCTGCATGTTTGTGGATGTGTACACGTGTATGTATGTGTGGTGAGTAAATATTACCAAGTGTATGTGGTGGGGTGTTCGAGGTAAATTGTGCCCTTGTTAAATTCCCAGCTTATTGTGGGGCTGTTTTAAGGCTTCTTGTGGTAATCTGACTTGGATGCCATCTGGGAAGACGTGATAGCAGCTCAGACGAGACGCCGTTATTACAAACACGCAAATTCCACCCCTACTCAGTTTCAGAGATTTTCAGTGAGAAATTCTTAAAGCTTCAGGGAGAGCATGCAGTCAGCATTTTCATATTGTATATGATTATATTATTCATTAATATTATACTCTAATAATAATGAATGAATATTATATATGAATATGATTATAAAGTGCAGATAAGGGTAGTTTTAATGGTGTCAGTGTCTGGATGACTTAAGATTAAAAGTTTAATGTCTACATTTAAATTTAAAAGCCAGTTCATTTTTGCATTGTGTGCACATTTTGTGAACAGACAAATGTAAATATAATAGGTACTTTAGTCTTTATTAAAATTACATATATTTTTCCTTCTACTGTAATGTTACCATTTTGGAGATACAAAGTTTATCGTCAGTTAGCCACAACATTAAAACAGATTAAGAGTGAATAACGTTGATGATTTTATGACAATGGCACCTGTCCAGGGGAGGGATACATTAGGCAGCATGTTAACATTCGGATCTTGAAGCTGACATGTCGGAAGCAGGAAAAATCTTTCCTTTGTTTTCCCTCCTTGTAAAGTGGAGTGCATGCAGTGTCATGGAAGGCCAACTGGTGAATGGGCAAAAGGCTCATGGGTACCAAAACTTTAATGATTTGCACAGGAAGCAAAGGCGAAAACTGGAAAGCAAACTGGCAGAGACAAATTGATGTTCTGGCCAATGTTCTGCTGGGAAACCATGGATCCTGGAATTCATGCCACACTGCAAAATGTGATTTAAGAAACATGACATAGTGTTCAGTGTGCTGACCTGGCCTGCAAATCCCGCAGATCCTCTGTAGGATTGAAATCTGGGAAATAATTTGGAGGCCAGGGAGGCACGGTGGTTCAGCAGGGACCTGGAGGTTGTGGGTTCGAGTCCTGCTCCGGGTGACTGTCTGTGAGGAGTGTGGTGTGTTCTCCCTGTGTCTGTGTGGGTTTCCTCCGGGTGACTATCTGTGAGGAGTGTGGTGTGTTCTCTTTGTGTCTGTGTGGGTTTCCTCCGGGTGACTGTCTGTGAGGAGTGTGGTGTGTTCTCTGTGTGTCTGTGTGGGTTTCCTCCGGGTGACTATCTGTGAGGAGTGTGGTGTGTTCTCTCTGTGTCTGCGTGGGTTTCCTCCGTGTGCTCCATTTCCTCCCACAGTCAAAAAACACATGTTGGTAGGTGGATTGGAGACTCAAAAGTGTCTGTAGGTGTGAGTGAATGTGTGTGTCTCTGTGTTGCCCTGTGAAGGACTGGCGCCCCCTCCAGGTTGTGTTCCTGCCTTGCGCTCAATGAGTCTAGGTAGGCTTTGGACCCACCGTGACCCTGAACTGGATTACAGATAATGAATGAATTTGGAGGCCTGTTATTTGAAGACACTGTTTTTTTGGATGTAATATTAGCCTAGTTTATCGATTTGGTAAGCAGCTTTTGAAGAGCACCAGTCAACAAACTAGCATTCTGATGAATGAGATTATTGCTCTCATGGAAGATGTTTTAAAATCTTTGTGACTCATAAAAACAGACATTTACATGGATTCCTAGGAGAATTTTATCCATCTCTTATGTTTTGCTGTTGGTCCTTCATAAATTTGACTTTTTGATCTGAAATTGGCCTTGAGTCAGCGTACTGAGTGCCACTGATTTACAACTTTTATGAGCTGACTTATCTGTAATTCACTGAATAATGGAGGAAAACACTAAATCAATCACTCAAGTTAAAACTAAATTGAACATTCGGGCAAAAAACCTCAGAGAATAGCAGCACAGTGAGTAATCTCATTTGACCGTGAACTCACCAGACCAGGATGTGCCATTTCATTATATCACCATCATACAGCTTGTACAGTGAGAGTCTGTGTGCTGTTAGATGGTGAGAGAAAAACAGAATCGGAGAAAGGTCAGTGAGATTGTAGAGCGACAATGAGGAAAGCTTAGTATTCCGACACACTGCATTGTTGTTCTGTCCGCACTGCTGCCATTTGCACTAAGAACACTTTTGGGACACTTTTTATTGTTTGGGATGGGAAAAGCCTAATGTAACCAGTTTTCTCAATGCCAGCTTGAGAATATTTTTCATTTTTATACATATATATATATATATATATATATGTGTGTGTGTGTGTGTGTGTGTGTATGTTTTCTAGTGTTTTTCTCTCTCTTCTTTGGTAGAACCAGAAGAATATAAGCAGAAATGTACAACCATGTGCCTAAATTGTATGAATGTGTGTGTGTTGACCGGGAAGCTGGCCAGTATAGTAATGTGTGATCCGTGTGTTATCACTTTAAGCTCAGTTGCCACAGGTAATAAAAGAAGCATGATGCTGTAGTTTAAGTATTTTACACATTGCGTATGCAGACCCTAAAATTTCAGCTGATGTAGCATATCACATGTATTTTTATATAAACTGCTGTCCATTTGGGTTGTTATATATTTTAATATATTAAATAAACAACTTGAATGTGTTAAAAAAAAATCAGCAGGGCTAAGACATCTGTAGTGATCATGTTTGTAGATTTATCTTGAACAGTTGAGCACCTAAAGGATTGTTCTGACTGTGTGAGACACTAAAGCATCCTTTACATGGTCTTTAGAGTTTAGCTATGGAAGAGTAAGACTGAGTGAGATCAGAAGACTTAGCAGCAAAAGGAAGGAAGGAAGAGAAGTTAAAATGGTGAATAGGATCGTGTTCATGTTTAATGTTTATTTTTCTGCATGTTTTTAATCCTCTTTTACTGTTGTCACAAATTTTTTACTGAACTATGAGGTTCATATTATTACAGCACTGTTAACAGAACAGCGTCGGCACGGGAATGATAATAATAATGATGAATGAGCCGTCTAGTGGTTATACCACATTAGAGTTGCCTCTAATCAGGTAAAGTGTCATTCTGAGACTTTAGATTTATGACCTGATCTGTGTGTTTCTCTTCACTCATATTACGACTATTTGTTTTCACTGTTGGACTCATTTCAACAGTGCAGCATCTGAGCTGATTTCTTTTGCATAATAGTTACTGTTTCTGTTATATTCAGGGCACATAGAGCCCACGGCTTAATATCAGGAGTTACATAGGTTTTCTGTATTTGTACACCACTGTTTCACATATGTGTTCTCCCCGTGTCCGCATGGGTTTCCTCCGGGTGCTCCGGTTTCCTCCAATAGTCCAAAAACACACGTTGGTAGGTGGATTGGCGACTCAAAAGTGTCCGTAGGTGTGAATGTGTGTGTGTCTGTGTTGCCCTGTGAAGGACTGGCGCCCCCTCCAGGGTGTATTCCCGCCTTGCGCCCAATGATTCCAGGTAGGCTCTGGACCCACCGTGACTCTGACTTGAATAAGCGGTTACAGATAATGAATGAATGAATGAATATTTCACATATTGTCACCGACACCATTAACAGCAGGTTCTCAGGGCTCACTGATGTTTAGAAATGATCATAGCACTAGTTCTAGTGTCTGAGTCTCTGTTGTTTCTACTTTCTTTCTACTCACTGGTGTTTTCCTCTCTGACTGAAAGACTAACCAGCTGTTTAATCTTCCCTAAATGTGAAAGCTCTACAAAATAGATTAAAGTGCAGACGGGGTGGGGGAAGGGAAGGGGCAGGACCAGAGAGACCCAGAGAGTGTCCAGTAATGACTTGATTACATCATGCTAGATTAAGTCTCATCTCTGAAACAGTTTCTCTCAGGGTTGACATATTGAGCTGTGTTTTTGTATGTGTGTGTGAGGCCTGATGGTATTTAAAATGAATTGTCTTATATTTTGGTGCAGAGTTGCTAGTGGACAAGACACTGTGATTTAAGATGGTTGTGTTTAAGTAAAGCCTAGTGGTTTGTAGACACATGTTCAGACATGTCGATTATTAACAGTGGCCTGGAAAAGTTACACAGAAGAATACAATTCATGGTTTTTAAGCTGTAGCATTTAATACCATTGTTTGCACCCTCAGTCAGAGTGTTGTTGTTATTCCCAGCAGAACCCCACAGTGAAGGACCTCATGGGTTTTCGGTCTGCAGGTGGCTAAAGGCATGGAGTATCTTGCCAGCAAGACCTTGCAGCCAGGAACTGCATGTAAGACACAAACTCACTCACATAGGCTTCTACTTTCTTTCAGGAGTGTGTGCCAAGACTGGTGTTTACATTTCAAAGATAGCATCCATAAATGTATGTTTTGGATTTTAGCTGAAATAATATTCCAAGCTGCGATTGGAGTGAGGGTGTTTTGGTTGTGTGTTCTGTCCTCCATGCTGGGTGAAGCTTTTTTATACTTTATGAAATTTCATATTAAGGTGTAATGAATACATCTTTTGACAACAGCTTTTAGACTTTAGACTTTAATCATAATTAAACAATTACAACGGGTATCTAAAATGATATAAAATTATATAAAATGTGTATATTGTGGAAGTGCTAGGGAATGATATGTCTGATTATGTTTTTTTTAATTGTTTTTGTGATGTAGCTCAGAGTCAAGTTGACATGCCTCTTTTCTACAAGCTAACAGTTATGGTGTTTTGTTAAAATACCACAAGGTGCAAACACCACAGCAGCATTCTCCCCCTGTCAAAACACCTCTATTCAGACCACTTTCAGCAACTGTTTTATGATAATGAGAGGCTATTCACCCGACCCAAGGGCACAGCACTAAGGAGCAAGGAGCGGAAGCTCTGTTTTGAGCCATTTTTGCTTGTTATCTTTCTACATTTTTCCCTCTCATTACTTTTGTTATTTCTGTGTTCTTGTTGTGTCTGTTTTCCTCCATTTTAAAAAAACTCACTTTTGTGCTGTGATTGGTGAGACTCAGGAGAGGAGGCGGTACCGTTCCAAGTCTTGGGATTTGATGCAGGAAGAATCAGAAAGGTTCAGGTATCCTATGTAGGAAGACCACAAAAATCTGACTGAGTGGTCTTGTTTTACAGTTTGCTCCACAGCCCTCAAATTAATGTGCTAATGCACTGAGCAACTGATTTTTCAAAATAGGTCCCTTTCACAAATACTTTTTTACAGTATACTTAGTTGAGAAAGCCTGCTTTTAGAATCTGAGCTCAGATAATGCTTACATCTGATTGGTTGTTTACTCACTCTTTTTTTAGTTTGGTTCTCGCCTTTGTCCATGTACAGTGATCAGACACATAGACACACACAGGTCACAGTTCATACACTCCAGAGAGAGAGAGGAAATGTGCCTCAGTGCTCTCATTATCTTTGTAAAAGAGCATAAAAAAAGAGGGTCTTTGTTGAACTCTGTTAGAGCCAGTGATCTAACAGTAGCTCATCAGATGTGTCAGCCAACTCAGCACCACATAACTGTTTGTGTTTAACTTTTTTTTTTTTTTACCAGCTTCCACACACACACACACCCACAAAGAGAATATATCACAGTTTTTTTATATATATCCTGTAAAAACAGCCCTTAAGTACAAGTTTAAGAGACATTTCTTTATAAATTATATTGAAGATAATGCACTTGCTTAAGGAAGGGGAAAGTAAATACAGATTTAAAAGACAAACTGAAACTCCAAAAACTGTTGCAAACTCCTTAAGACATTGTGGAGGACATCTATTACATAAACCACTTAAATCTTTTGACCTCGAAACAAGAGAAGATCGAGATCCACTAAAATGTACAGTTGTTTCAGTCCACCCTTCCACTGTGACCACGACTCCTGAGGAGGGTCAGAACATATGTGTAACGGTCAAGCAGCCCTCAGAAAAAGCCAAAACTACAGATTTGCAGGTGAACTCAGAGCAGGGGACTGACCACCCAAGAACTCAGACCTCAACATCATTGAATGTGCTTGGGGTTAATGGGATCGCAAGAAACAGAATATGTAACTACTTTTGACAACTGTGTTGTGAAGGTGAAGTTTCATGCAGATTTTTTTGAAATGCTGCAGTGCCTTAAAAAGTAGAAGCTGTAATAAAGGCAAAGGGCCTCTAATACTTTACACTGACTCTGAGAATAATGGAAACAGGACATAGAATATTACACCTTTTTATGATATTAAGGATTCATATATGGTCAGATAAGCCCAGCGTCACCTCCTTGGAGCTGCAGAACGATCAGACAGATTTTATTTCATTCGGCCGGAGTCCTCCTCTTTTCAGCTCTGCTCAGAAGATCAGAGGAATGGAATGCTACAACATGTGGATCATTTGTTCTGTAGATGAATTATTTTGAGAAGGTACGGGCAGCTGGTTTAATGTGTAGATGAGTTGTAGTGCTATAAATAAAAGGGGAATAATACATTAATTTCTTTTGCAGTGTTGGGCTCCAGTGCATCTGGAACTGTTGATTGCTTTTACACAGTACAACACAACTACAAGACTACACATAGAACAAGTACCCATATATCCATTTACCAGAACCTCTGTCAGTGACAGATACATTTTGGGACTCTGATGAATCTGTATGCTGGATTTATCTAGATTTTTTTTGTTGTTAGGGCTAAAATTGAAAGAAAACCTGTAATGCATCTTTTCCATTTCTTTAAGAAACCACTACATCCTCCTGAAAACCACCTACGTCAATTTAGACAAAGTGACGCACTACCCCTTTCTCATCTCCTCTCAGAGCCAGCTAGACCATGACTGCTGCACCTACAAGAGACAGAGTGAGAGCAAGAGAGTTTGTGTGATTACACTGAATGTGCCGCATAAGACTGACAGACACTAAACTGGGTTTCAGGGACCCCTTGCACATGGAGAAAAAGCCACCTGAGGCCAAGGCTGAAGGCTGTAAAGGGAAGCTGATTGTCTTTATCACTGTAGATAAAATACAGCCCTCTGAAGTAAGTCCTGTGGATTGAGCAGGGCCGCAGATACGAGCTTCTTTTTGAAGCTGGATGCTCGCTGACAGACTTGTCTCTGCTGAACTTTTGACTGGACACTGACAGAAAGGAAAAGCAGATCACAGACCAAAACTCTATATATAGGTGCATTTCAATAAATATCATCAAAAAGTTAATTCATTTCAGTAATTCAATTCAAAATGTGAAACTTATTATATAGATTCTTTACAAACAGAGTGATCTATTTCAAGTGTTTCTTTTAATGTCGATGATTATGGCTTATAGCCAATGAACACCCAAAAGTCATTATCTCAGAAAATTAGAATAATCAACACAAAACACCTGCAAAGGTTTCCTAAACCTTTAAAATGGTCTCTTAGTCTGGTTCAGTAGGCTACACAATCATGTGGGAACACTGCTCACTTGACAGATGTCCAGAAGACAGTCATTGAGACTCTCCTGCTGTATCCAAGCATATTAATGGAAAGTTGAGTTGAAGGAGAAAGTGTGGTAGAAAATGGTCTAAAGTCTTGTTTTCAGATGAAAGTAAATTAAGCATTTCATTTGGAAATCAAGGTCCCAGAGTCTGGAGGAAGAGTGGAGAGGGGCACAGTCCAAGCTGCTTGAGTCTAGTGTTAAATTTCCACAATCAGTGATGGTTTGGAGAGCCATGCCATCTGCTGGTGTTGGTCCACTGTGTTATATCAAGCCCAAAGTCAGCGCAGTCTACCTGGAAAGGTAGAGCACTTAGAGCACTTTGTGCTTCTCTCTGCTGACAAGCTTTATGGAGATGTTGGCACCTGTCCACACTGCCAAAGATAATATCAGGTTTAATAACCACAGTGTCACTGTGTTTGATTGGCCAGCAAACTCACCCTGATCTAAACCCTATAGAGAATCTGTAGGATATTGTCAAGAGGAAGGTGAGAGACACCAGACCCAACAAAGCAGATGAGCTGAAGGCTGCTATCAAAGAAACCTGGACCTTCATAACACCACAGCAGTGCCACAGGCTGATCGCCTCCACGCTACGCCACACTGATGCAGTAGTTCATGCAAAAGAAGCCCTGACCAAGTACTGAGTGCATATACTGTACATACTTTTAGTTTTGTAGTCATAATTTAGTCATAGTTCATAAACTAGGTCTACAACTGTGATGTAAAATATAGAGTCAGTTTGACAGAGCTCCAGGGTCCTAGGGCTGTAGTTTACAAACCCCACCTCAGGTCACTGTCTGTGAGGAGTTCGGAGTGATTTCCCTGTGTCTATGTGGGGTTCCTCCGGGTGCTCCAGTTTCCTCCTGCTGTCCAAACACACATGCTAATAGGTAGATTGGTTGTTTTAATGTTTCCAAAAGTGTGCACATGTGATGGTCTGTGTCAGACCCATTAACGAACAAATGGTTCTTAAACTCAGATATAGTAGTGTATCTCAGGCAGTACAGTTTATTTCTTTACTTCTTTATTTATTTTTAATGGGTGTACCTAAAGAATTGATTCTCTTCATTCTGCTCCCATTCTCTTTCTGATCATCTGGGAACTTTGACCATGACCTTTTATTTACCCTTGGTGCACTTATCATTTGCCCCATTGTTGTCTAGAAGTGCCCCCTTTCTTGAAAAGGAAAGCAAATGTGCCTGTGTATTATGCTTCTCTGTACGGTATATCCATTCACATGACATAAAAACTATTTTGACAGTGCTTTATGTCCAAAAGACTGCAAACCCCCCTTAGAAATAGTTTAATTAATAATTTAATGTGCACACAGTGGTTCAGTTGTAGGCACAGCTTGTATAATCTTCACAGAAGAGCAGGGAATGAAACGGGCTGTTCTGGAGTCGCTGCACATGAGCCAAGGACAACATGTCCAATAAACTGACATAAAATGTCCCTTCCAGAATTGCATTGTGGACAGATTGAACTGTTGTCCTCTGGGATGATGGTGCTCTAGCCAGTAGTTTAGGGATGAGCCACAGTGGCGTTTTTTCGATCCAGAACTATTCTAAAATCAACATTTAGTGTAAAGCCTTCCTAGAAGAGTGGAAGCTGTTACTGCTGCAAACGTCTTTGCCCCTTAAAGGAGCCGGGGAAAGAAAAACTTCATTTGAAAAGAAATGGCTGAGCAAGTGTCTGTATGCTTTTTGCCCACAAAATTATATAAATGTTTCTTGGCTAACAGAAAATGTACAGCAGTGTATGATGAGTATGGCATAGGATAAATTGGTGGATTGATATGATATTTAACTGAGAAGTCTGTGACTCTCATTTTTTTCTTTGAGTAGGTGTTGCTGGAATGTGATATCAACCTGTTCATTCATCCTTACCACACAGCTGCCCACACTAATGAAAGAAATCTCAGCCCCCATTTCCAGTCCATTACTCAACACTTATTCATAAACAGGAATTTGGCAACAGAACACAACAGCAACTATATAAATCAGCTCAGAAACAAGCTCTGGCCACAGTCCATACACATCACTGATTGTGAAGAGTTTGTCCCACAGCTCCCCAAAAATGACCTAGTTAAAATTACATTAGTTGCCACCTAGTGGAGGGTAGTGATGCTTTTAGTACACTGGTGAATTTTACAAAAACAGATCATTTTAGGAATAAAGTTAATCAATACAGTAGCAAACCTGATATTTAATAATAAATTAATGTGAATAAATAATAATTAATTATTCTATTTGACAAGAGTGTCCAGTATGATCATTCTGAACACACCCCAGAGGGGGCGCCAGTCCTTCATAGGGCGATGCACACTCACACTTTTGAGTCACCAATCCACCTACCAATGTGTGTTTTTAGACTGTGGGAGGAAACCCACGCAGACACAGGGAGAACACACCAAACTCCTCACAGACAGTCACCTGGAGCGGGACTAGAACCAACAACCTCCATGTCCCTGGAGCTGTGTGACTGCGACACTATCTGCTGCGCCCTGAAAGGGACTACCTGCTGCGCCCTGTCACTCCAGAGAACCCAGTTCCACTGCTCCACCAGCCAAAGCTGATGGATACAATATATAATTTGTTCAAATATATTAGAAGTAGGTAATAATAACAAATAGTACAATTTATAAATCTTTCCCACTAGGTGACAGTCTTGATATTGCAGCCTGTCCTTGGAGAAGGGTACAGTTACTCCTTTCACTTCCTTCCAGTCACAAGTAATTATATATTTATGGCCTGAGGCCAGCGTTTGTACAGTTGATTTATTTAGCGTGATCCCTATCTCATGACGTGTTCCTTTAGCCAATTTCCTCTTTATGAATTTGTGTTGAGTAATGTAGCGGTGGCATGGGCTGAGATTTTATTCACTGGTGAGGAGTATATTAGAGTGAGGATGAGTGAACAGGTGGATATTAATATCAATATAAAAAAATGCTTTTTTTCCAAAGTAATATTGTCTCAGTAAAAAAAAACAGCTTGTGTGTAAGATTGAAACTTGTTACATGGTTTATGCACATACACTGTTTATGATTCTCATTTTCATATTTTGAAATCATTTTATAATCATTTCATCCTAAGATTTTTAGAAAACAGTTTAGATAACAGTACACACTCCTTATAATAATTGAACTCGGACGCTTTGTGGTTAATTTATTGCAGACTCAGGTTGTGTACACAGAGCTTGGATAATATCCATAGCTGCACTTGAGCTAAAGGTCACTATTCCCCTCAGCACTCAGATGTCGAATGGTCTCTTGGAGTGATGGAGCTCCATCCAGTAATTTTGAGATGAGATGGAGTAGTGTTTGGGATTCAGAATTATCCATCCAGAAATATCCAGTACCTGTACCTGGCCTCGTATGGCTGAATATAATACATGTTCGTGTTGATTTGTTCCAGGTTTATTAGAGGAGTAGAAGCTGTGACTTTATCAAAGTGAGAAATGCTACCAGAAAAGCTATCAGTGCAATCAATTTCATAAGCAGGTGTCCACAAATATTTGGTAATATAGGTGTCCCAAAACCAAGTGAGCTGTCTAATGAGAGAGCATTTTACTAGCATTAGCATTTTACCAATTCTGAGATAACTCATTATTCATTATCTGTAACCGCCTAACCAGTTCAGGGTCGTGGTGGGTCCAGAGCCTACCTGGAATCATTGGGCACAAGGCAGGAATACACCCTGGAGGGGGCGCCAGTCCTTCACAGGGCAACACACACACACACACACATTCACTCACACACTCACACCTACGGACACTTTTGAGTCACCAATCCACCTACCACGTATGAACGTGTTTTTTGGACTGTGGGAGAAAACAAGAGCACCCGGAGGAAACCCAAGCGGACACAGGGAGAACACACCTTACTCCTCACAGGATACCTCATTATTACATTACAAAAATATATATATTTTTAATAATTTTAAGGCAGCATAACCCTACCTGTGACGCGAAGGCAATCGATGACGCAATAACATTCATTCATTCATTCATTCATTATCTGTAACCGCTTATCCAGTTCAGGGTCGCGGTGGGTCCAGAGCCTACCTGGAATCATCGGGCGCAAAGCAGGGAATACACCCTGGAGGGGGGAGCCACTACTTTACAGGGCTGATGCAATAACAACTCCCGTCAATTTCGCACTTCTCCCACAGCAAAAATAAGAAAATTGCGGTAAAAGCGGGAAGAGTAGAATCCCCAGTGCTGAAACGCTGAGGTGTCGCTAACCGCTGAGGTAAAAAAATAAAAAAATACACCAGTTGCGCGCGGAATAAGCCGTGATGCATCTCAATACACTTGTTAATATGTGACGCCATGCATGACATTTTGCCATTTCTGGGTCCAGTTGTGCCTTTGGTCCCATTCCTTACATTCATAAGGCATGTGTTTATGGTTTGAATAAAGCACAACATCTCAATCAGATGTCATCTTGGATCAGGGATTCATTAAAAGGAATAAATGAAACGTCAAAAGAAGCAAACGTGTCTTTGGCAGCACTGTTTGCACATTCAAAGCTCATTCTGATCTGTGTGATCTGCCGCGTGGACTAACTGTGTACTCCTCCTCTGGGAGAGAGAGCAGCTGCAGTTCCCTCTCTGGGAACCGATGAACCACAGAGAGAGCTGTCTCTCCTGCATCTCTGTCTCTGGGAGCCGAGGTACCACCAAGACCACCGCTGAGAGAGATGTCTCCCACTCATGTTCATTCCCGGTGTTTTATTAATTTTCTAATATAAAGTAGCTAAGGATTGTAAAGACAGTAGCTAGATTTGGTGCTGGTTGTATTTTTTCTTCATAATTATTTGCTAGAAGGTCTGAAAAGTCATTAAATCTAGTGGCAAAATCACAAACTTGGTTATTCCGAGCAGCGGTTTGGACCCGGACATGACGTTTCGTCCTTGTGATAGACTTAATAAGCAGATAATGTGCCTCATGAGGAAAGACAACCGTTAGAACGCTATCTACGTAGTCAGTGCCTACCTGGGTAGCTCACTAGGTTTGGGGCAGACCTAAAGAGGGCAGTAAAAGTTTATACAAAAACAAAAGAACTAACAGATTTTGAGATACAAGGTTTTTTCTCAACATCAAAGAGAGCACTGTTGAATGACTGTTATACAAATCCTAGCATATGTTCTCCTGCATGGAGTTGTAAAATGGAGAGGTACATTTAGCTTTTCCTCTTGGGGGAAGGGTACTTTTTATGTGAAGGAAATGGAAGAGCCTGTCTAGACAACAATGGGTCAAATGTCAAGTGCACCAAGGGTAAAGAAAAGGTCATTGTCAAAGTTCCCAGACTGTCAGTGAGAGAGAATGAGACCCAAACTCAGAAGTTATTGGATGTAAGGCATTTATGCCATAAAGATCAGAAAAGATCTTGTTTAATCTCCCACATTTATTCTGCACAGACCACCTGATGACAGAGCTTTATTCGACCAGGTTACAAGGACAACAAATATTATTTGTACCATAATCAGTAAGGGAGTCCACAGGGAGCTATATTGTTGTCTAGAACAGACAGGTACAATACACAGTGCCTGAACTTCTGCTTAAACAAGACCACTGAAAATAAGGAAAATTAATCTGTAGCATTTATAGCTAATGTATTTTGAAAGATGCCACAGACTTGTCTATATATATATATATATATTTACATATATACACACACACACACACACACACACACACACACACACACAAGGATCACACAGCAGTTTGGACAAGAGAAACATTATTTACAATCACTCAGTGGATCTTTAGGCTAAATCACATTCATTGTCATCTTTGCTACGTCGCTCATATGCAAACTGATTGACTTCAAATGCCATTTCATAGAGACTTGTGTAAAAAAAGGTACATAAAGCAATACTTCAGGGGGCTCCTTTATCAGTAAGCTCTGTTTCCTCGAGTCACATAACCATGTCTGTCCAAACAGTCGTCCATTTGTACAGAAATGTGTTTAAAAAGATCACATACAATATCTGGACATATCTCATCCATGGGACATACAAAGAAATAGTGGTTTGGAAACACATTCATAGAATCAAATGTAATTTCACATTTAACACATCCAGTGTTCTGCCCACAGCATCCTGTCCTTTTGTGTTCACCTCAAAGACATGTTTAACATCCCAGAATGCTGTTTATCACAGATTAAACACTCATTCAGCAGCACAAACCACCACAGAGAATAAAAGAAGTACTTTAGTTTCTCCCAAAACAGATCAGGTGTCTGAGAATACGATCTGTCAGCGAATACAGTAGGGTACAGGGACAAACAATAATCCTAGATTAGCACTTTGACTCTAAGGAGTTTCATCTGTTTGACATGAATGAAATTTTTGTCAATGCCCACAAAGTATTTTTGAACCATGTTTCCACTCAACCTAATCGATTCAAAATGTTTTAAAAGAAACAAGCCCCTCTTCACAGCTTTGGACAGTCACAGTGAGATGAGTGCGCCTTCAGTGGGTTTTGGTCTGTGCTCTGCTTTCTCTTCTATCAGTGTCCAGTCACGAGGCCAGCAGAGACCATTCATGTCTGTCAGCGAGCGTCCAGCTTCAAAAACAAGCTCGTATCTGCAGCCCTGCTCCATCCACGGGACTTACTTCAGAAGGCTGTACTCTATCAACTGTGATAAAGACAATCAGCTTCCCTTTACAGTCTGCAGGCAGCTTTTTCTCCACAGAGAAATGCAAGGGGTCCCTGGCACCCAGCTTAGGTGTCTGTCAGTCTTATGCAGCACATTCAGAGTAATCACATAGTCTCTCTCGCTCTTCCTCTCTCTCTTTCTTTCACTCAGGTGCAGCACTCTCTGTCCAGCTGACTCTGAGAACTAATGAGAGAGGGGTAGGGTGTCATTTTGTCGATGTTCACATAGGTTGTGTTCAGAAGGATGTAATGCTCTCCGCTGAAGCTGGAGAAAATGGCAGAGATGCGGGAGACGAGCTCAGAGAAAGTGGGCCGCCGCTCGGGTTTCGGATGCCAACATTCAATCATCACGTTGTAGCTGAGAGAAAAAGAAGATTTTTATAAAAGTTAAATCCCAATAAGGATCATGCAAGCAGATCCATAAATGTCCCAAGATTAATCATAGGTGTTGTCTTAATTCTGTTCAGCCAAAGTTGCTTTTCCATTTAATGCTATGCAGCTGTGTCAGTGTAAAAATGCCACAGAATACTCCCCTACAGTATAGTACTCTACCAATGTCTTATTACAGAATGTGATTTTAGTCATATTCAGAATGATGATGGTCCTTATAAATATCTTTATCATGAAATCACTTTAACTTTGTGAGACAATGCAAACTGTCTGAGAGTCACGGTACATTTTGCCTGGAATCATTTCACCTGTGTTGTTCTGGCCATTCTACTACGATGATAAACACTGTTATATGTAAGTGAATCAAGTTGAAATATGTAATCTGCTGCATGTGTAATTTCCATCTATATATACACCTTACTTTCAAAGCATACATATGAACAAGTAAGTGGCATATAAACATAAAAAATATAAATTTGCATCTGTTTCAAGCTTAAAACAAGCAGAATTCATCCAAATTACACTGGTGCAAAAAAGGCTTAGTGCTTTGCAGTTTTTACAAATTGACAAATTGTGTTTTTCTACCACTACACCATAGATTAAATCAGTTGCCTGATCTGCCTGGACAACAGCCTCAGGAAAATACTTAATCTACACAACAAAAGGTCCACACATTCCAACATTCCATTCCACTGATCTTCTGAGCAGAGCTGGAAGAGGAAGAAGATTCCGGGTGAATGGAATAAAAAAATATAATTTTTTTCGCATTGTTCTGCAGTTCCAGAGACGAGGCGGTGCTGAGCTTATTACATTCTGTTATTATATATGTTTGTCCATTATGTATTAATTGCAGTATCACTGCTGCCTACTTGGGGAGTTCTTTGTGTGTGTGTGTGTGTGTGTGTGTGTGTGTGTGTGTGTATTTTGGGGAGTTTGTCTCACATCTGAGCAGAGAACTTGTAGGGAGGGAGAGTTAAGCTTCAGCAGTCATGTGGTGCTGAGTTGGCTGAGGCTTCTGATGAGCTACTGCCAGGTCACTGGCTCTAATGGAGTTCAACAAAGACTCTCTGTTTTTATGCTCTTGTACAAAACTAATGAGGGCATTGAGCCGCACTTACCTCCCTTTGGAGTGTTTGACCTTGGTGTGTGTGTGTGTGTGTGTGTGTGTGTGTACTCACAGGGCATCAGGGCAGAACTCTGGCTGCAGAAGTCTGCGGCCTTGCAAAAGAAAGACCGTTATGTCAAAGGAGTTGACATCAGAGTAGGGTGGGGCACCGCGGGTCATGAGTTCCCATAGCAACACCCCAAATGACCACTGTGTGAAGAGACAGTGAAGCAGAATGAGGCACTGGCAATCAAAATGTACAATGTTTGTGCAAACCTTTTGTTTCTGCAAAATGTATTATTCCAGGTAACATGGCAATAGCCTCCAAGAAGTTTATCGAATCTAAACTAAAATCTTTAGTACTTTCTATTAGTTAGGATGAGGACACAGACATTGAGATTACCCAAAATAATAAACTACTACTTAAATATAACATACAGAATCATAAAGAACGTGTTACAAAACATGTATTCAGAGCGGTCACACCCTTTTTTATGACAAACCAGGACAGCTTAGACAAGAAGGCATGAGTCATCGAGCTGCATGCACTAGTTGCTGTATTTGACAGGTATGTGCATGTATAAGTAAGCAACCAATGTGATGTAGTGGACTATTCAAACTTCTGTTTGAATAGTTAAGCTACATAAACCATATTCATTAGGCTTTAGAATTCTTATTTGTTGAGTGAAACCGAGGTGTGGCTAAACATTTATAACCACAAGTGCCAAGCCTTGAGTAGTTTGATTGCTCAATATGCTATAAACACATGGTCACATATTCACTGATGCATATGACAGATTAAAGTGTGTTAAACTTTATATGATTAGCATGAACCTGGTAGCATTGTTTTTTACATTGCATTAGTAGTTATGTTACATTGAAATTAAGAGTGACATGATTATATTTTTTTGATAAACAGGCCAGGGACATTTTTTATTGATTCAATAATAGGATTATGATTAATATACAATGCTGTACAAAATTCAGGGAATATATCTAAATTGAGGCCAAGCTGGCTACGAAATACAGTTTATACACACTGCTTTTACTAATTTTATGAGGCTTTCTTTCAGTTCTTCAAGGAAATCTGCAGAAATATTTTTCCACACTTCCAAAGTTCAGTCCTTGAAATTGGTGGCATTTTCTTCCTAAAAACATATTTGAGGTTTGGGGTCTGTAGCAACCAGTCCATCTACAAGAACATCAGCAGTGACTTCATTTACAAATCAAAGTTTGGTCTAAAGTCTTGGCTGTTTTGACTAGAGATAAAATAAAAGGAGGTGGCTGACGTTTTCATACAGCACTGTACAAACCTTATAGCACACGCACATACATTGATTGCGTAACTTAAAAAGAGTACACTGAATATCTCTAAATATTTACATTATGTTCAAAGGCATGTGAGATTGAGAGAGCCACTCACAACATCAGACTTGGTGGTGAACTTGTGGGTCTGAAGGCTCTCTAAAGCCATCCACTTCACAGGCAGCTTGACTCCGCTCTTGTTGTGCACACTGTAGTATTCTTTATCATACACATCTCTGGCCAGGCCAAAGTCAGCTACTTTCACTGTGTAGCTCTCATCCAGCCTGCAGGACAGGACATTAAAAAGTTATAAACACAGAACACACACAAACCCTCACATGGCACCTTGGTATATTATTTCAGCTAAAATATAAAACACATTTATGGATGCTATCTTTGAAAGAAAGCAGAAGCATATGTGAATGAGTGAGTGTGTGTTTTTCCATGTTTCTGAAAGTCTTACATGCAGTTCCTGGCTGCAAGGTCTCTGTGCACAAACTTCTTGCTGGCAAGATACTCCATGCCTTTAGCCACCTGCAGACCGAAACCCATGAGGTCCTTCACTGTGGGGTTCTGCTGGGAATAACAACAACACTCTGACTGAGGGTACAAACAATGGTAATAAATGCTACAACTTAATGACTATTCTGTATATTAGGAGCATGTCTGAACAGGATTTAACATGATTTTAAGGGTTAGACAGTGACAGTGGAGTCTAAATACTGTAGGGACCCAGCGTATACAGTGTATGAATGCTCTGTAATTACGGCATGGTTTCTGTTTGAATGCTGTGTGCACACTGTATGAATGTGTTGCTAGGTGGCTGAGCATACGTGAGTCTCATCTCTGATGAAGTTGCGCAGGTCTCCGTGCTTCATGTATGGCAACACCACCAAAGGGGAGCCTTCACTGGGCAGGCAGATGCCAAGCAGGGAAAGAACATTGGCGTGGCTGAAGTCCTTCATGATGATCCCCTCCTTCAGGAATTGAGAAACTTCCTCTATATCTGTGATTCCTGTAGTAAAACAACAGAATGCTGTTGCTGCACTGAAATAGAGCATATTAACTAGGGCACACAGAAGCATTATGTATTACAGTACTTTGCAGCGCAACATAAAGTCTATTTTTCATACAATGAATTAGTCTCAAAGATTTTACACATGTTAAATTATATCTAATAAAACAATGCAAGAATGTCCTATTCTTACATCTATGACAATATGTGTATATGTGAAGTATTTTTCCACTATCACCTCGATGACAAACAGATGATTCACATAGAAAAACATTAGGACTCACACAAACACACACAGAACTCAATACGTCACTCCTGAGAGTAGCTGTTTCAGAGAGGAGACTTAATCTACTGTGACATGATCAAGCCATTACTGGACACTCTCTGGGTCTCTCTGGTCTTGCCCCTTTCACCCGTCTCCTCTTTAATCTATTTTGTAGAGCTTTCACATTTAGGGAAGATTAAACAGCTGTTTTAGTCTTTCAGTGGAAGCAGACACTAGAGAGTGGACAGTAGAAGAACGGAGACACAGTAGGACCAGGGCTTTTTAACGTGTAATACTGCTCTGTGATCAGCTTTTGTGATTAGCACAAATGAATCTTATGCTACGAGAACAAGTCAGATCTGAATACTTGCTTTTAAAGGCTAAACAGCAGCTCATTGAAAGTGTCAAACAAATAAATACAGTGGAATTTGAGTTCCTAACTTGTGTTTATTGATAGTCAGAAAATATGTTATTTCTTACTAATTCAAGGAATAAGGTTTAAAAGACCGTTGGACCCCCGCCCAACGGTGTTCGGAAACTCTAATAGGCATCTTGCCTGTGACGTAGATTGCCTGTTTCATTTTAATTCATACTTATATATGTCAGTAACTAAAATAATGTGAAATATTCATGGAGGTCCATTAAGTGGTGCTTAGCCTTTAATAAAAAAAAAACAAGACAAAATAAAAACAAATAAAAACCCACAAAGCAATCGAACAAAACAAAATAAGCCAAATAGTGGTTAAAAAGAAAGGGGCAAAACAGAAAGCCAGTGCTTCTCTTAATATTAAGCAATATGTGCCCTGAATACAAAAGAAACAGTAACTATTATGCAAAAGAAATCAGCTCAGATGCTGCACTGTTGAAATGAGTCCAACAGTGAAAACAAATAGTCGTAATATGAGTGAAGAGAAACACACAGATCAGGTCATAAATCTAAAGTCTCAGAATGACACTTTACCTGATTAGAGGCAACTCTAATGTGGTATAACCACTAGACGGCTCATTCATCATTATTATTATCATTCCCGTGCCGACGCTGTTCTGTTAACAGTGCTGTAATAATATGAACCTCACGCGTCATAGTTCAGTAAAAAATTTGTGACAACAGTAAAAGAGGATTAAAAACATGCAGAAAAATAAACATTAAACATGAACACGATCCTATTCACCATTTTAACTTCTCTTCCTTCCTTCCTTCCTTTTGCTGCTAAGTCTTCTGATCTCACTCAGTCTCACTCTTCCATAGCTACACTCTAAAGACCATGTAAAGGATGCTTTAGTGTCTCACACAGTCAGAACAATCCTTTAGGTGCTCAACTGTTCAAGATAAATCTACAAACATGATCACTAAAGATGTCTCAGGCCTGCTGATTCTCATGACGACCCATTGAAGCATGGACTACACAAGATCTCTAAAGTTGTCCTGAGGTATCAGCCCCAACACGTTAGCAGCAGACACTTTAAAGTTCTTAAGCTGAAAAGTGGGCCCTCCATGGATTGGAACATATTTTCAGCACATCCCACACATTCTCGGTATTAAAAACTACTAAGAAAAAATGTGTTCCTTCCTTGGACCATTTTTGGCAGACACTTCATAACATGGCTTGGGTTGGGTCGGATCCAGAAAAATATCAGATCCAATTCTGACCCAAAACAGTGCTGTGGGTGGGATTGGTCTTGGGATGAAAGTTGGACTAATAGCTCTAACTTAAGGTTCATATTTTAATACTGTACTGTTACACCGCGTAATAACCGTGCAGGCCTGCGTAACCACTGCCTCAGAGGACACACTTACGGTTGAGGGACTTGACCGCGCAGTGCTGCTTCTGGCCATCTGGTTCCAGCAGAGTCCCATGAAACACACAGCCAAAGTGTCCTGTTAGTTACAAAGAGGGGAGAGTGAAAGCATTAGTGCATAAATCTATTATATCTGTTCTGTAGACATGGCAGGGTTTGATTTCAGTGAAATCACAACTCCAAAAATGCCCTAGTGCAAATGACACTAGTGTGGAAAACACAACAATGTAAGTGTTAGTTTTTCATCAGCTCCCTATCTCCTCATATCTCTGTGATACTCTCTTGGGATCTCTCACTAATTGAGAGGAAACTTTCCCATAATGGACCCTACAAGATCTGTATGGTCTGTATTTATGATTATGATGATACTGGAATTTCATAATGATTTTGAATTCACACATAAGTTGTTTTTAGCAATGTCTTTAAGTCTTTGAAGTCTGGGGCAATGCAAGGAAAGCTTCCTTCCTCTAATGCACATAAACAGCTTGACAATGAGCTATTAAGAGAGAATTAAGAAAATATTTGGGCAACATTTTAAATAAACATGGTTTTACACAAATGTAAGGCAAGAGATGTTTCCATGTTAGTTTCTTTAGTTCTGCTCTGGAACCCAGGCAGATATATATTAACGGGAGATTTTACTGTGGGGGCGGCACGGTGGCGCAGCAGGTAGTGTCACTGTCACACAGCTCCAGGGACCTGGAGGTTGTGGGTTCAATTCCCGCTCCGGGTGACTGTCTGTGAGGAGTTGGTGTGTTCTCCCTGTGTGTGCGCCTGCCATTTGTGTGTATCTTTTTTATTGCTGCAGTTTGCACAATGCTAAGAGCTTCAATGATCTTTTTAAGCTATATTAGCCTCTCAGCTCCAGGGCAAAATGACACTAAATGCACCTTGGTAGATCATTTAATTTGGTGGTATGAAAAATATTTTGTGCTTTAATATTTTACTGAATAGAATATATGTTAATGCCAGTTATGTATTTTAAGACAGGCAGTCTTCAAATGTCTCATGAATATTCATCAATTTTAGCGACATTACTAAAATCCCAAAGGAGAAATCAGTGTTAGCTCAGAGACGTTCTTTTAATTATCCTTAACATTTAAGTCACAATTCGCTCCTGAAAAACCTTAACGAAAGCTTGAGAACAAACTCTCCCCCATCTTGCCTCTTGTGGCACGCTGAGCTGTAAGAGAAGAATGAGTAAAGGTTTTGGTGTTTTGAGGGGCGACATGCATGTGTGTATAAGTGTGTTAAAATAATGGTGTGGAGAGGAGAGTAATCTCTCCACTGAGCTGCTATCACGTCCTCCCAGATGGCAGCCGAGTCAGATTACCACAAGGAGCCTCAAGACAGCCCAACAATGAGCAGGGAATTTAACACGGGAACAAATCACCTCGCACACCCCACCACACACACACGCACAAATACAAGCACACATCCACACACATGCAGCGTGTCTCTCCCAGGGGGCCTGAGGTGGGTTTAAAGGGGGTTTAGGGCATTCTGTGCAGTAGTAAAGAGTGAGTATGATGGGAAAGGTCTTTTCGACAGAGCTCCACAGTAAATCTGATCTAGCTGAGCACACCCCCACTTCTGTGGCACAATGGGTGGACAGACAATTTATTGTGCACACACCCGGCAGTGTCGCTCTGATCAGAAAGTATTGTAAATAAGCTTAGACTACTTACAAGTCCTTTTAAAAATGACTCTAAGTGCTTTTATATTGTATTTATTACTAATCCAGCAATATTTCATATTACAGCAGTCAAGCTTTTAGTCAGCAGAATCAAGCAGTCAGCTAGCATAAGTGAACGTTTGGCAGTGTTTCTCTGATAGTGCATGCAAAAAAGTACAATAAAGCTGCAGGAGCTGCAGGATTATATATATATATATATATATATATATATATATATATATATATATATATATATATATATGTATGTATGTTTTTCTTTTTTTCCACTTAGTCAAGCTTGCATAGTTTTTGTCTGATTGACCAAAAGCCTCCCAGTGACTAAGGGTTAGAGTGTAAGCTAAAAGGGGGCGCTTGATCCTGGAGATTGACATGGGTGCTTTTTTTTTTTTTTACTTCTTGTTTGTGTTTATGTGCTTATAATGGTATAACCATGCATCATAATGTGATATTACAAGGCATGGACAACGAGCATTCTATTTATCAGAGCCTCAGATACAACGGCACTGTTTAAGCACTACTTAAGTTATTTCAGATAACCAGCATCAAACATCACCCCAAACCAGCTGTTCATTAATAAGAAGCAAATACATGAATGCAAACACCATTTATTTTTTTTTGAATTCTGTTTCAGGTATTTCTGTAAGAATTTTGAATCTAGTATTGAGAACTGAGTCATGGCCTGAGCGTATCTTTATATATGATTACTCCTGTATAAGAAATGTATAATGAAGTTCACTTTTAGTGTAGTGGGCTCCTGACAATGCACAGTATGGTAATGTCTCTTGTCAGAGAGCCTGTCCTGTGAATTGAATGAATAATGTTAAAATGAACTATTTGCAATGGCTGGCCAACAATTTTCCTCTGTAAAACGATCCACCATAGACTCACCTCTTCCAATAATCTCATTAATGTGAAGCAGAAGGTCCTCTCTAGCAATGACCACATGCTGCACCTCCTTCAGCAGCTCAGGGTGCAGACTGCTCAGGTCTATAGGAGCAGACACAGGCAGCAGTGGAGAGGCCAGGTCTCCTTCGGCAGCCCCCAGCATGGGCGACAGGTCCACATGAGCATGAGGATATGGAGGAGGCCGACAAGACTCTGGTGACATCGGCAAACTCTGGTCTGTGAAGAAACCAAAGAGGGTCAAAGATCAAAGGTCAATCACGGGCTCACTGAAGCTAGAGACTACAAAGGTCACGTAAATGAGGACACTCGTCTGGGAGGTCAGGTAATTACAACAACTACAAAGAGAAGGAGGAAACTCGAAGCCTGGCTTTACAGATGAGAGGCTGAAAGAGAGAGTCATTTACTCGTTTGGCAGAGGGCGAGAGAGCATGCAAAGGAGGGGGATTGAGAGCTGAGGGTGAAGAGGAGGATAAAGCATGTGGGATGAGTTTTAGAAAGAGCCCCTCCTGAGCCAAATATGACAGAAACAACAAAAACTGCTCTTAGATCAGCACGACTGGGAAACGTTATTTTGAGCAGAGGAACAGCGAGGAAGCACAACATACCCTCAAGCAAAGTGGTTCTATAGTCCAGAGACTCGTGAGACACCATTTCATTAGTGGGACTCACACTCCTCGCGTTTGCCAGCATGTCCAAGTGCGCAATGTGAGCGCGGCCGTCATACCAAACCATCCTCTCATTTAAATCTATACACATATAGAGAGAGAGAGAGAGAGCAGTGTGAGAGAGAGAATGAGAGAAAGAGAGAGAGAAATAAGAGAAAAAGCAAAAAGATATGTGAAAGAAGAGAAAAGGTATGAAAGAAAAAAAAGGAAGAGAAAGGGAAAGAAAAACATTGATAGGAGAAACAACAGGGAAGAGAGAGAGAGAGAGAGAGAGAGAGACTCTTTACAAAAAGAAAACAAGGACAGGCCGCTTCCCCATGTGCTTCTGCAGTATCAGTGTAGCGCACCCAGAAACAACTCCATTCTCTTTCTTCCTCAGGATAAAGCACACGATTATTAGAATATCTCTTCAGTAAACAAGGCCATATTTACAGCTGCCTTGTGTTCTCGTCTACAGTGAATCACAGTGATTTATAAAGTGGATCACAAACAATAAACAGTTCTCTGCACAGTAAATGGAGCATTCCTGGCAAAGATAAAGTCTTTGCAATCAAAAACAGATTATAATGCCTATCCCAGCTTGCTGACTACAATGGAAGTCAGCACTAAGAATGACACTTGCAATTGTGCAACCACAACATGGTAAAAATCACCCATACAAACATACTGTTCCGTACCATCAATGTGCTTCTTCCTCCTGATCCAGGCGAAGAGAGAGAGCAGCATGACCAGCAGGATGGACACACACACCACACCAACAATCAGCGGCTTATAGTCCTGTTCCTGAGCCAGAACTACACGCCCCAGGATCACTGAGGAGGAGGCCTGCATCCACTATCACACACAAACACACACAAAGACAATTTACACATACACATTAGAAATGCATGACACACTCACACATTCACTTACACACACACACCTACGGACACAGCCACCATATATTTTTGGACCATGGGAGGAGACCTGAGCACCTGGAGGAAACCCACCAAACTCCTCACAGACAGTCGTCCGGAGCGGGACTTGAACCCACAACCCCAGGACCCTGGAGCTGTGTGACTGCGACACTACCTGTGCTGCCCTACGGATAAAACCTAAATAAGTTCAAATTCAGATTTTGTTCTCCAAATGTTTGCTCTCTAAACTCAATTTTTGTGGGGGAGCCAAAGTCTTTAAAGCCCAACTTTTGATAGGCCTACAACAGACCACCACTGAGTGCTCGGTACATGTACATACTCACATGGCCAGTAAAATCAAACTGGATTAGTTTTTGGAAGGTATGAGTATTTCTCACTGTGTTGTGATGGTCAGATTAGTCTCAATGCCACACATACATCTCACTCAGAAAGATAAGCACTTCTTGCTAACACTTGCTCAACATTAAGCCTATCCTATCAGATCCCCCTGGGGCTGGTGTCCAGGCCAGGAATGTTTCTGTAATGTCCCACCATGCCAACAGTGGCTGGAGAGGAAATATAAAGGGTCTTATCAGTTTTCCAGCTCATAAACAGTAATAAAGTCATGGAGAGGATTAATATCTAATATATCCCACACAATGGGTCTATGAGATGAGAAGAAATATGATTGCTGGAGTGATCAGGCAAGGCAATGTAATCCGGCAACAGTCCTGCTCAGGTACCGTTGTAGAGGTGGAGTGTTGAGTATTTTGTGTAGAGAGAGAATCAGAAAGGTAAAGTCTTAAACCCTGGCTGAATGAACAGAGCAGTGGTTCCTGAAGTGGGGCTAGAAAGAGGGACTGTCAGAGAGAGGGACCGTAGCACTACATGGATCAGTCCAACAACAAAAGGGCTTAACATAAACGGTAAACTAGTTGTAGTTAGTATGAAAGAGAAAATCCAGTTGGTTTTGCTCTAACCTCCACCTCCAACTCTTTGGTAGCCATCTGAAGCTCAGGGGGCACGGTGCACTCCAGAGTGTTTCCCACCAGAGCCACACTCACACACGAGCGATTAGAAACCCGCAACACCTCTCCCTTCACTGCCTCTACATCTACACGAGGAACCTGCCAACACACACACACACACACAAAGGGAGAGAAGGAGGTCAGATAATCCACTAGTGAAAGACACCTGATAGGGAGCTAATTAATATTCCTGTTAGGACATTACAGATACCTAAATATAATAATACATTATATCAGCTGATATAAATTTCTGTTTATATTTCCCATTTATTTAAACTCCACTAGTCGTAGTTATGTAGTACTAGCAGATATCACTGTAAGATATAAAGGATTGACTAAAAATAATAATAAGAATAAGAATATAATGACTTTTGTCCACTATAAAAAATACTCAGAGCCCTGAGACTAGAAAAGTATTAAAAAAGTAAGACGGAAAGAGCAGAAGGCAATAAAGATCGCGATCACATTCCTTGCATGGCAGCCTGGGCTCTGCAGATTGGACACAGTGCACTTCTGCACCTGTTACTGTACAGTACAGACCAGCTAGAGACCCCATCGGAACAGGCACGCAACAGATTTCTAGAAGTGTCTCCAAACATTTAGAATTTTTTACCATAATCAACCACAGTACATGAAGTGCTCTGCCACATTTCCTGCGTTAGTGGTTTTCAGAAGCAACATCAATGAACCTTGTAGTATGTTACACATTTAAACTAATAACAGAGCCTTGCTGTCCATTCTCCTGAAGAGATTTCTAATCATATTTATAGTCTTAGATATTCTACAGAGTATAAGACAAATCTGACAAGTGCAATTTTCATTTCTATAAACAAGGCCCTGGCATTTAACAGCAAAGGTAAACAAATTAATGACATGGGAATGACTGTAGTGGCATGATCTGAATGACAGTGCAGTGTAATTAGATCCAAAATAAATTATATCTGCTTTAGTTCCAATTATTGTCAAATAAATCCATTCAGCATTCAGTGTACATATTGTTAATCCACTGTGTTTATTTGTGTGTGTTTGTGGGGTCCACATTGGTTGTGGGGCCCAAAGTATCTTTTGCAACTGACTAGATTGTAGAGAATGCCCTAAACCCCCTTTAAACCCACCTCAGGTCGCCTGGGACAGACACAAGCAGCATGTTGGTGGATGTGTGCATGTATGTATTTGTGTGTGTGTGTGTGCGTGTGTGTGTGTGATTTGAACAGATTCTGCAGGAGAAAGCAGGATCTTATGTAAACCCCCCTCCACTCAACAGCTGCACTGGTTTAATGAGTGGCACCTCTAGAAAAAAATCCTGTGCTTCATTGTTAAAAATGTTGTGTTTTTTACCCAGTTTCCCCCTCGCTAACGCAAAGGATTCTCACCATTAATGTGTCAAAGGCTGGAAGCTTGAGGAGCTCAAGAACAATGAGGGAGAACAGAGAGACTACAGAGGGTTAACAGGTCTGCAATGGGAAATAAACTACATTTCCCCTTTAGTCTCAGTATTGTTTCCTTCCACATCAGTGAGTGCAAAGAATCGAGGTGGATTTGTGTCAATGTAAATGTGTCTGTGTGTGTGTAACGTCTTTAAGAACAGCAGAGTAAAACCCTGACTTCATTTTCTGAAAAACAGCATATTTCAGGGCTGTGTGGTTTCAAAATGTTATAGTTCTGCTCAAGGAAAATGTCAGTATCCTTTACCTTAATCTCCAGCACACTCTTACTGCCTCTGGGTGTCAGAGTGGGTTTCTGAAACTCCTCAAACTTTGGGTCTTCCACATAGGTCATGTCATACTCCCGTGTTGAAAAGCCATCGAGCACAAACTTCATCTTGGTGGCAACTGGAGGACGAATGTTTAGGCCTTTAAGTGAAGGAGTGATGCACAGTATGGTCAGCTTGTCTTCGTCCTGACTGCAGGTCTAGGATCACACAAATCACAGAATTCCACTTAGAAGCAACGTAAAGCTAAATTCTATGTTTTAATCAAGTACCAAGTGATGTAAAAATGTATTGGACTGAGGAATTTTACAGCAAGTTTCTCTAAAAATGTATTATGGAGCATTTCAATTGCATTTGCATTAAGACTCATAACTATAATCCACTATTGGATGACATCTTTACTCACCCATGACAGTAAGAGAGCGAGAATTTATTAAATCCTGCTACAAGACATATTGCTGTCAGATGGAGCGCTTCATTTACAGCTCAAAGAAAATAGAACCAAGCCAGAGCACACGCTGCTTTGACATTCTGACATTATTATAATGACTTCATAAGCCTGAGGATACTCCAGCACACAGCGCACACGTTCCACAAGCACTCTGCAGGTTATGAAAATGATGCAATATCCAAAAAATAAATAAATAATTAAGTTTATTCATGGCACTGGACCCAGATGAGAAACTTCCTGCACTGAGTCTGAGTAGAGATGGTATGTGGAGGATAATCTCCCTTAAAAGCAGACAGGAATTCTTTGTGAATGTTGGGGTCCGACGCTGTGTGAGTTATGACTCTGAGGCCTAGCAGATGCCAGCAATGACTCCATCTTCTGGCAGCTCTCTGGCCCATCATGCCTTCTGTCCACACTCCGCTCATCATGACCCTTAACAGCACTGGATGGTGGCTGGTTGCTTCACTTTATCCCTGTCATCTTCCTGCCACACATGCTTAATTTGAACGATGTGCTTTCTCTCTGTGTTTATTAAGCAGCCCTGGAGCACAAAGCACGTTCTGAAGCCTTTGATGGGATTTTCAAACACACACAGTGATAATGTTCTCTGCTTCTTCAGTCTTGCTCTCTGAAACTACATCTACAACTGTGGTTGGTACATTTGCGCTGACTGCCTAAAAAGAACTCTATCAAAGCAGTGGGTGAACTCCCCACAGGGATCCAGGCCATGGTAAATATTTGCAGTGTGGTCAGAAGCATTGATGTAGCAGATTTATCTAATGCACCAAAGAGAAAAACATGACCTTGGTTCGAGAGCCTAAAATAAGATTGGACACAATGTAATGTCCAACAGAAGCTAGTTTCTTGAGTCAGGAACAATTAATATGGACATAATCCACTGTACGCAGTAACAAATACAGCTACCGAGAAAAATGTGTCAGGTTTTAACTACTTCTAAATCATATACTCCTTAATTTAGTCTGTTTGGAATATGAGAAGCATACAATGTAACCATGCTGGGAAATAGGTGTGTGGAAAAATATCCTTGCAGATTAAGTTGAAAAGCAAATAAACGCAAGAAAACACAAAGAACAGGGGTTGACATAATATCAAAGTGTGGACGCAGTACATTTGATTTTGCTGTCTTCTGTCCTGCTTTTCTCTGTTGCTGTAAAATGAAAAGTTTGATTCTAACAATAAAAAAGTAAAGGGTGGTTTATGACTCACAAACAAGCCATAATTGGAAATATTTATAAATTGCCCAACCGTAGCTCCTGATGTATTTTAGTTAGTTTAGAATAACCACAGATTTGTTTAACCATGGTTGCTAAGTCCTGTCACCAGTAATTCTGTCCTCTCCTCTCCAGGTCCTGACTGAGCAATATCACAGTTGGAAGGCGAACACAAACTGCTGATTTTCTTCATTAACAATGGAAGCACACAATTATTTTTTCATAACCCTTTACCAACTGAAGGCTTTATTAAGGAACTGTGCATGCAGCTGAACAAGGCTCACGCATGTCTGAAGAGTAATAAAGTACTCTTTATTGACACCGACAGAGGAGACAAAATCTAGGGGGAGTTAGATCATTCTAAAGCCGGTAGGCCTCAGCCTGTATTGGCTTTGCTGCTTGACAAACACAGAATTTAACTGTCTGGATTAACTAAGAAAACCCACTGCTGATTTAGACATTGACGGAGGGCCAGACTGTTAGGGCGAGCTGAACATGTCTGAAGTTGATTTGTTTCACTGGCTCTCTGTTTTGACAAAAACAATGTTTGACTCTTTGGCCTCCCAAAGATATTCATGGTTGGATAAGAGCTGCTTAAGGAAAGAGACAAGCAAGGTGTGAGGTGCTGAATGTGGTCTTAAGTACCACCAAAATGAGTTAACTGAGTGACATAAATCATATATACAGTAGCAAGGGACAAACTATAACATAACACTTATACAACACAAGGAGGGGCAGGTCTCCAGTATATGTAGACAGATTCTCACATCACAGATCTAAAAACAGCCAGATGTTCTTTGCACTTCTTCAACATCAGAGATATCCATCATGAAGGAATCCCACAGAGAGGATTACAGCAGATGAGCTCCAGACACTCAAATGACCTCTTCAGCACCACCAGACTGGGCAAGAAAAAGAGACACCCACATTACCGTCTCCTCTAATACATGGACGTGCTGTTTATGAAGACTTAAGATGAGAAAGACAGCTTTGCCTGGTATTGTTGTGAACAATCTGAACCATTATGGATCCTGAAAACAGGTGGCTGTCCATCAAGGCACTCCACAGGGGTCTTTAAAGAACAGACCGATCTTGCAGGCACCATTAACCCGATTTACAATAGCCTCATAGATGACCAAGTAGACCTGAATGCTTTTTACATCATCCAGAACCTTCTAGGAATCATGAATGAGAAAGACGTCCGCCAGGAGACCAGGAAACAGAAGGAAGCATGACCTTCTGCTTTTTAGGTTCTCTTCCTTCTGGAGGATGCCAGCTTTTAGCAACAAGTTGCAGCCTGTAAAATATGCCTTTTATGTTGGTGGGAAAGCAGAGATTGGCTGATCCCTGGATTTAGAGGAGATCACAGTAGCAGATATGGAAGAAAGCTCTTAAAAGTACCCCCACCCACTGATTTTGCTGGGGTCCAAAATTCAACTTGGTTGATTACTCTACCTCATTTTTGTCTCTGGGTGTTTTTGTGAACATGATCAGCAAAGATCCACAGAGCTCCTCTTCTCCAAATACACGAGAGGCCTTTCACCAACCACAACGAGGTTCTAGCCCACAAGAAATGCAACCTGAAACCCCCAGCCACATTTCTGTTTCCGCCATTGTCTTGTGAACCTCAACATGATGCATGACAGGTCCACTCAGGTTACGCGACTAAGGCAGACTGAAGACAGGAAAGGTATTTTCTTCCACGCAGCTTACCAATAAAATCACAAAAACAATATAACATTTGTTCTTTATGGTTCATGATGGGAAGATTGGACCACCACACTGTTTATAGTAAAGAATTTATTATGCAACAGCTGAGGAGCCATCTTAAATCATTAGTAAGGATAATGTGGCTTCTTTGGCATGGGCTCAGTGCAAGCGGTCGACTGACTATTATAACTGGCTGCTATATTCAAAACCTAAGTGGGTAATGTATAGAATAGCAAAGAATAAATTACATAAATAGAAAATGTACTGTTAAATGTTAGAGATCTGGGTTAGAGAATGGAAGTTATTGATCACCAAGCGGAGATGACGATCAAAATGAAGAATATGCCTGAAGAAATGAAGAAGGCATCACTAAGAGGGCAGCACAGTGGTGCAACAGACAGTGTCTCTGCCTCACAGATAATAGAGTCTGGGGTTCTGGGATCAATTCCCTCTTTGGTTGAGTGTCTGTGAAGAGTTTGTGGTGTTCTCCCTGTGTCTGCATAGGATTCCTGTCGTTCCGATTTCCTCCCACTATTTTGCTGCGTCAAATTGCCCATTTGTGTGAGTGTGTGATGCTCTGTGATGGAAAATGCAGGAAGAAATGGTTACAGAAGATTTGTCTACTACCTGACACAGTTCTAGTCAATGCAATATGACTTAGAAACTACAACTGAAGCTCTTAGGTGTTGTCATGTGGGGACTTTCCCTTTAGTGCCTTGGAAGAGATATGAAACACAGTACCGTAAAGTAATGAATTTAGCTGACGTTCAAAAAGAGGTTTCAGTGCACTGAAAAATGTCAGACTCAATGAGACACTGCTGAGAAATCAGGTGAATAAACAGGCTGACTTCCACACTTGGAGCCAGAGGTGATGACTATATGGAGCATTAAGCATGGCTTTTCCATTTCCTCTTCACATCTGCAGCTCCTGCATTTTCCTTTCCTCTACTTTAAGAACTATTTCTCCTTCAGTGGGGTTAATGGCAATAACACCTGTGTGAAATGGTTGGTGAGTTTTTCGATTGTGTGAGTGTACAGTGTAGCACCGACTCACCACGTAGACCTCCTTATCCTTGGTGAAGAGAGGGCCACTGAGGACCATCTGAGGTTGCAAGGCCGAATGGAGGTAGACGCCAGATGCTGTCACTGTGCTGCCTCCACTGTAGGCACAACATAGAAACACATAGAATTAATAAACCTGCTGTCATATGTGCACTCATATGCATCTCCTGCCACTCTGTCCACCCTCGTGTGCTAAATGCATCCCAGGTCTCAAATCATTTACTTCTCCTCAATGGTTCATTCACACTCTCTCTCTCTCATTCGGTCTTTTCATTCTCTCTTTATTTATCCCTGGGGCTTTTTGCTTACTTCCCCTGTCTTACCTACTTTCAACAAACCCTGCACTGTTCATTGTCACTGTCATTCCTTTCACTTAATCCCCCACTAACAGTCTTCACCCTAGCTCTGTGTACAGTAATAAAACCTCGCCTCCATCCACCAATGGTGCAGCCATTTGTCCACCTGTTCCTCTCCCATCTATGGTTAGACATTTACTTTGCCAGAATTTTTTTTTCCAAAAATCTCTCTCCTTTACACCCACTCAGTCTTCTGCAGCAGTCTGTTTGCCCAGTTTCCTTCTCTGCTCTATCTCCGCTCATGCTTTTCATTGCACCTCCTGTTCAAGTTTAGTTATATCAGCGGTCTGTCCTCTTTGCTCATATGAGACAGATGGAAGACTCATATCCATAGAGTGAATCTGTATAATGTGAAAAAAGTTGGACTAAAGAGGGTAAGGCAGCCATAAATCAACTAGCTAATAGCAAAGTAAAAAAAAGGAGGTGTGGTGCGGATTTATAGAAGCTTATAGAAGCCTTTAAATTTGAGCAAGGCATTAATTAGAATATTTAATTCACTAATGCTACATTGTTGTTCAGTTTGTACTGGCTATTAAGTTAACCTCCTACACCACTGACTTGTTCATCTGTTCATAATACAAACACTACTTGGAAATAACCATTGAGCTTATATGTGCTCATGGTGAAGTTACAAAAAAAAACAAAAAACATTTTTCTCAAGCAGCCATGAGAAGAGGGCTCATGCCTGAAAGGTTGATTGTTCGATTCCCACAACCGGCAAGAAAATAGGGGGAAATTGGGAGTGAAGGAACAGCACTGTTCTCTGTTTAGTGTCGATATGTGGGACGCACCTGATGAAGGAGCGTGTGGGCTGGACACTGTGGATGAGCGGGTCCTCGTTGTAGGTGTAGATAACAGGAGCTTCACGTGTCACCCCATCAATAAGAAGTTGTACTTTGTGCTGGGAAGGTGAGTCTTGAGATGGAGTCTGACACATCAGCATCGTGGGTGACATACTGATTGAAGAAGAAAAGCACATTTCATTTTGAATATTTGGGCAAATGGGGAGACAAGTCACCACCTTACAGATGCAAACCTCACTGCAAAAACCTTAAAGTTGATAGGTTTCTGGCTCACCTCTGAATCTCACAGGATGAACTTCCTATCATAACCTTCTGTGAGCTCCCACTGTCCAGGTGTAAACCACTGATGGTTAGTGTGGTTCCACCAGATTTGGGCCCAAACTCAGGGAAGATCCCTTTAATGACAGGGTCCTGGAGAAATAAAGTGAGGACAATCAGGAGAAACTCTAAACATTATACCTGTTACTAAACAGCACATGGATAAAATTTTCTCTTCGTGATAACCCACTTCATGTTTGCACTGAGCAAACATCTGTAGCACAACTGAAAATCTAGAGAGCAGAAGCGGTGCTCCAAAATTACTGAGTGATATTGAGGTTAAATTACTAGTGTTGTGCTCTGTGAGGAAACGTACCACAAATGTAAATGCCTCGATCTGTCTCTGCTCTTTACCACTGCGTACTCTGACCCAGCTCTCAGAACTGGACATGTTCACATGATCCATACCACAAACCAACCTAAAGAGAAAGAGAAAAACATCCTCCACCAGTCAGACAATAAACAAGCTGAAGCTTGTACGCCTGTGGAGTAAGCAGACTATTAGAGCAAGCTAATTTACTAATAACGAGAGTACTACTATGCACAAACAACACAGCAGCTATTCTCTCAGGGAAATTTTTTTCTAGCCTCTCGACAATGAGATGTCTGTGGGGTATCATGTCCGGAGGCATAAAGGCTCTGGAGTAGAGTTTAGTGTAGATGTGTTATGCCAGAACAAACTGCACAGTGAAGCATTTTTGGGTACAATTTAGCATGGACTGCAATGCTGGGATCGAGGGTTGTTTATCTTCTGAAGTTGCATTTCATGATTTTAGGTAGCAAACAATTTTCCATGTAAAACATAAATAATACACTCAATTCTTTCAAATGGCTTAATGAAATTTCAACTCCGAAACTTACCGATGATTGCTGCTGTCCTTTTTGGTCAACTTGCATTTTGCCCCAGCCACTTCAATGTCAATTAGCCTTGCATCAAAACGTTCTTTCTTACTGAAGCCGAAGTTTTTGCCACAGATTGTAATGTTGGTGTGGCCTTGAAGTGGGCCAGTTTTAGGAAAGATCTGCAGAAAGCAAACATGGAACGTTCAAGTTTTCAGTCTACCGTGCCATGTGGTGATGTTTTATTTCATATAGACAACACAGCATAAAAATAACAGTTTACATTTATCCTTAAAAACATGTTGGTATCTACTGATAATAACATACATTTTCAGCGTGGCTTCTATAAAATCAGAAAGCTTTATAGTTTGAACTAAGTCTAATAAGAGGTTGCCAAACTTCAAACAAAAACAGCATCGTGTGTCCCCCCAGTAATTTTCTTTCTCATGCTAAAATTGGCCTTTGAAGGGTTTAAAAACAACTGCTTTGTGTCCTAAACTGTGGGTTCAATGACCCGAAGGAAATCTATTTGCGTGAACACTGCTTTGTGCGAGTCACTTCCTAACTGACATTTTTTGACAGGAAGGATGCAATGGCATCTCAACATCTGTGGTTTATAACCACTATAGTTTTATCAATTTTTGTTGCTTGTTCTAAAGTGCTTAAGGAATTTTGTTAAAAGCATAGTGCTCTATATATAACCTAGCATTTACACCAACCCATATGCAGTGAAAATATAACACAAAATTTTATAATGAATGAAACAACGTAACAAAATGAAAAAAATTAGAAAAGAATTTTGAATGATAAAGAAAATAAACTCAAAAGTGCATGTATAAAAATGTGTTTATATTTCCATGTTTTGCACAGGTTTTTCTCTACTAAAATAACACTTAGCGTACATCGAACAATACTCTAGACTTAATCTTTGGGGGGAAATAAAAATTTTATCTAGATGAATGTTCCTACAAATCAAAACTAATAAGGTTTTAATGTAAAATTAACTCCAAAGTTCATTCATATTGGGAACCCAGAGCAAGTAAATGTCTGCCCACTCTCACATACAGATCTATTCTATCAGGAGGGCTCTACATAAGGCAACATCCAGATATTAAGGATCAAGCTTTAAAACAAGATCAGACAAGTCTGAAAAAGTCTCGCGTCACTGAGGAAAATACCACAACACTTAAAGCAAGCAAAATCAATGAAGGTCAAAGCTTCATCTGTGGTCTCTTTCCTTAAAGCACTTATTCTATTAGCCTGATGTTATTGTCTGCTTTGTAACCATGGTGATCAGGTTTGGGGTTGGGCAGGGTGCTTACCTCAGTGATGAAGATGGGGCAGGAGTCTTGGCTCCATAGGGAATTGTAACACTGAGGTGATCGAGTGCAGAGGTTTCTGCTGCTGCACCATCCACAGCCCATGAAGGACGGAGCCAAGAGACATGAGCTGCAGTTCCACAACTGCTCACAACCTGGACCGACCACAGGCACTTTAGACACCTGCGAGATACAAAGAATTACAAAGTCTGCAATGCTTTTCTTGGTTTCTTACTCAGCAGAGTGTTAGCATAACAATGACAGTGGGGTCTTTAATTCAATGTAATATTCTGCATCCGTAATTGAAATGTTGTATAATGTTATTGATCAATTATTTGCAATTTAATCACTGAACATCACTAAACCCTGAGAATTGTTCCTGTCTCAGCAAGACCTTCATTCTCATATGTATTTACTTTTTCATGTTCAAACTTTGCCAATCAAGAATACTAAACTTTTAACTCTAAAACAAATCCCATATATGTTTAACAGGTTACTCTCCTGCCAGCTGCAAAACAGTAATGAATGGGTAAACTGATGGATGAATGAAAAGGGCTTAAAGGTTTAGCCAGTATAGACAGCAATATATAATACAGCAGCACTGCTGCATAATACAGTAATACCTTGACAAATAAGACCATATTTCAAAAGAATTGTTCTTACACAGAGGATCAAGCTGTGTGTTTTCTCTCTTGCAGCTACGGTCTGTTTTTAATTCCAGTATGAATAAAACATTGCACTAATCACAACAGAAAATTTATTTTCATCATTGAAGCTAAGAACATTAAAGTTTTTCACCTTGTTCCCTGTGAGCAGCAGTACAGAGGCGTCAGGTTTCTGTGGAGACAGCAGGGCTACCTCTGAGGACACGGGGAGAATGTCCAAGAGGAAGTCCACATGCGGCTCCGGGTTGCCAAAACGGGAAACCACCACCTGGAGAGGATGCCAAAAAACAACATGAGTGACCTTTTTACAGTAAACTATGTCAGTGCTATGATAGTAAATCTGGATCTTTTTTCTCACTGATTATATTTACAGGGGGCAGTGATGTAAGTGATTGCCATAACAACATTCTTTGCACTGACCGTCGTCTTTGGGAAGGATTCTGAACACAACCCAAGGCTAAGGCAGTCTGTAATTAAAATCATGTTTTTTTTTTTTGTTTGTTTTTTTTTTTCAAATATAGGACATAAAATGTTAAATTACAGATCATGCTCAGAACTTTCCTCAGGAGAGTTCAGGAGAGTTCAGAATCAAAGGACTGTGGAGTCCAAATGCAGTCTCAGGAAAGCGACAGTCTCTGTTTGCTATGGATCCTGTAATAACTGCTGTTTCTCCTCTTTCGGAGGAAGATGACAAATTGAAGTACGATGGTTGTGGCTGATGGCAGGGAGTGGAAGCAGACAAAAGTCATGGCCTCAGGCACAAAAAAAAAAAAAAGATGTAAAGGCTGCAGCTGATGTGGCATGTTGAGAGGTGTTCGAACACTGGCTCTGTCTGCACACACCTGGACTAACATTTATCATCTGCAATTACAGGCCTCTAAGCTAGCCCAAGTCTGAATACAGCATTACACTGTGCTGCCCATTAATGAGAACAGGATCCATGTTGTAACGCACCTGGTCTAAGTGCGTGGTGACCTAAGTGTGGTAATGGTAGCATATTTATTGTGTAAAGAGATAGAAAGAAAGCATGGATGTGGATTACCTTGGGTTTATGTAAGTTGAGAAAGTTGAAAAATGTAGCTGCTTTTCACTGTTTCGTGTTTTGCACGTTTTAACACACCTGGTTCAGCTCATAAGATAATTACTGTCTTAGAACTATGTACTAGGCTGAAGCTGGGAAACACTGTTCCAATGCAAAGGTCAGAGCACACATACCAAACAAACACCAACAAACACTAGGTTGATGTAAACTACTTATATACGATTATCCACCTCTTAGTTTTTTCATCATTTGCACTGGTCTAGAACACTCTTCACATGTGTACAGTGCCAGAATGTGCATTTGACATGCATCCTGATCCAAAACACTTCCCAACACAACAGTTTCAAATGGAAAACATAGCTTTGTTCTCAAAACAAATTAACAAGGGTGAATATTTAAAAAAATATATAAGTGGTAGGTGTATTCCCGCCTTGTGCCCGATGATTCCAGGTAGGCTCTGGACCCACCGTGACCCTGAGCTGGATAAGGGATACAGATAATGAATTAATGAATGAATGAATATAAGTGATAGAATGATCTAGAACTAGTGTAATGAGAGTAAATATATTTTGTTTCTTTTCTGTTGTGGCCAATGCCAACAGAGGCCAGGAGCATTACTGGGATGTTTCTCTCATTGACATGTTGATAAGAATGATGTTATAAGCACTGCAAATTTAACTTTTTCTCCACTGATGCATCAAAAGCATGTTAGCCATGTTGGTAATAGCTGTGTAACAGTGACGACATCAAGAGAAACTGGCAGCACCTTATACTAGAGACATAGTATCTTCTTTTGAATAGTATATGTGAATATGTTTTCTGTGACATGTAGCTAAAACAAAGTAAGTTTTGACTAGAGTTGTAAAGACTCTTACAGAGGTTTTGTTCCTTCATTACAAAAACATCTCACACTTAACTTTTTCAGTGTTCTCAGAGTTATATAAAGAGAGGATCATTTTTGGTCTCCAACTTGGTCTTGAGATTTTACATCACTTTCAGTCATTCTTAGGGTTAGATTAAGTCTCAAAGTACTTAGAATATCAACAGAGCTCAGAAACACAGACCGAGATCTCAGTGGATAAACACAATGTAGACACATAAAGAACATACGGACCAGATGGACTTTGAATTGAGTTTCCAGTAGCAGTAAACCATAAGTGGTGATATAGCCCCAGTAGCAATCCTAATAAGCCCTGCCAAATTAAGTCTAAACAATCCAGAAAATGGATATAAATGAGCAGTTATTGTGGGAAGAATGCTGAGCACTCAAGGGAGAAATACACGGAGCAGAGCACTAATAATCGTGTGAATGACAACTTATGGTGCTTGTAAGGGAAGTCCTGCTCAGAAACACAAGGCAAGGTGTTGAGTCTTTAACACTGATAGTAAGAGACAGATAAACTCATTTAAAGAATAAGGGTCACTAGGGGTCTACCTACAAGCAAACACTCTCCGAGTGAGCCTTTCCCTTTAGAAAACACCACACATTTATGAGCATTTTCAGGATTTGATATGCATGGAATGACCAAAGATATTTTCCTACTCTGCCCTCATTTTGGCTCCATTCCTTTGACCAAGATCTGTTTGTTTCTCTCCCCCTCTCTACACCTCTTATGGCTCTTGAGTGGGACAGCTGGGCTACCGCTTGCCCGTTCCCAGGCCTCAATGTCGAGACAAAAGGGGCATGAAAAAATTGAGGGGAAAAAAATGCCTAAAAAAAAAAAAGAGAGACCGAACGACAGCTGCAACTGTTCCAAGAAAATGCCGTGTGAGGACATGTCATCGAAGCCCAGTGCTTACTATTAACACTCCGTTCAACTTCTCCACTCCATTTCCGTGCAGCTGTCACCTTCTCTCTGCACTAGTCATTTCTCAAACACTCTCTTACCATATTTACAAAACATGAATGGAAGACTCTGGAAAGACTTTCTGGGCCCAATGTGCTGAATCTTTTGGGCCAGTTCCAAGTTGTACACATTTGGTTAGCATGATATATGTAAAACTAGCAAATGTAATGAAACGCATTACGGCAACACACAAACAGGTTGTGGGCATGGAGGAACACAAAATGCAGTTCTGTTCCTTATGCATATAAATGTGTGGGAGGGTCATGTAAAACTTGGCAGAATTTGCACACTATTTTTGTCTTTTACAACCATATGTAAATTTGCATTTCAATCTCTAAACATGAGTTGCTGAAATAATTATTTTTTTATCAATGGCAGCAGACAGAGTGGCTAGACAAACACACAAGCCTTGAACATGGGCTAAGAGGGCTTATTACTAGAAATACAATATTTAATCCCTTGGATTCAGACATGTAAGAAAATGATTGTACTGTACATGGTCTGAAAAAACCTTCATTTATTAACACCACTTTCACATCACTAAATTTTCATTTTCTGTTTTGCTTTGGGTTTAAAAGCAGCTCTTTAATTATAATTATAAAAATTATAATATACATAGTGCTTTTTAAATAGTGCACTTCACAAGCAAACAGTTTGTAGGTTTTTAGTTTGTTGTTTAGTTTGCTTGATAAGCTGAAGTCTTGCTAAACCAAATGTTAAACACAGGTTTGAGAAACATTTCAGTGCTGTGTAGATGTGTGTGTGTGTGTGTGTGTGTCTGTGCTCACAGCAGAGACTGGACAAATGTATTAAAATGTATGTCAAGTGCAGTCTCGCAGATGAGTTCACACTGATAAGCAAGCAGGTATGTTTGAACAGATGTGTGATGAGTTGGAGTTGTCTGATGGAGTGTTGCAGCAGGCCAGAGGCGAATATGAAGCAAACAGGAAAAGGCCCTGTTTTACAAAAACGCTCCTGGCACCTGCACACTCATTCTTCAAGCCATTTTGACCGGTCACGTACCTGCATCCTGCCCATTTACAACAAACATACAATGAAACAGGGAAATACTGCTGGCTTATGCAGGCTTCTGGAAGTAAAAACTTGGAACTGCCTTTGGGTTTAGAAGTTTAGCCAAGTTAGCATATTACATGCCTAAACAAATTTACCTCAAACCGTATCTGAGTGTTAAATATCCCAAAAAAGACATTTTTACACTAGCACATAATTAAATCAACTAACTGTGGAGAGAGAGCGTGTCTTGTCTGATTAAATGTGGGGTGAGATGAAAATGATGTCAATTTCATTTTACTCACCTGGATGACCCTCCCTTCTGCAGTCCCCAGAGTAGCCACAGTATGGTCCTGCATGGGCACCACAGCGATGGAGGTAAGCAAAACATTCCGAAAGCGACCATTGAACCAGTCTTTACGAGGATGAGTCCTGGTGACCTCCAGCCTGTAGCCCTTCTCATGTTTCCCACAGCCAAATGAATCTCCAAGTGAGGTCTATGGGGACAACAAAGCAAGAAAAAACCCCAAGGTAAATCTACTTTTATATATGCAATCATCTTTGGTCAAACTGAATTTTGACCTCCCAGCAAACAACGATAGCTCTGAGAATCAAGAATCCCAAATTGTGCTGTATTCATAATAAGTATGACCTAATAGAGCTGTGCACATGACATATTCATCAGCACAAGTGTTATACTGGTAGAGGCCTTCATGGTCTTCAAGTCCACCGTGGCAAATGCATTTGATTGTTAAGACTGCTTGAAGAAAGGAAGCAGAGTCTAAACAGAAAAGAGCTTTATAGAAACTTGGCATCTACTGTTTCATATAGCCTAATGTCAAAAGGAGCTAAGCTGTATGTCTTCTCCCAGTGGAGTTTGGATCATCCTTGCTGCATTCAAATGGCTGTGCTCACAGATGGCAGAAATTCATGAGAAACTTGATGGAATGTGAAACTCTCCTGCTGCTCTTCTAGAGCTTTCACTCAGTCCAGCTTTCTTTGGCTGTGATCGCCACAACCTGTGGAGCTTGGTGGCTCATCTCGTGTTTCTTACATAGTTTGAAGGGAACTTGAAGTAGTCTGGGTCTTTCCAGCTAAAACAAAATGTTCATGTTTACTTTGTAAGACTCCAGATCACCTGCTATTAAAGGTAAGAAAGACATGACTTGAGACCTACTCTGTGCTGAAGCCTCAGGGTCAAAAAGCCCAGCATGAAGGCCAAAGAGTCGCTAATAATTAATGAAATTGGAGTCTGGCACTGCAGGCCATGACTAAAGGGTCCAACCAAATCCACAGAGCACGTGGTTAATGATTAAGAGGGGGATCACAGCAACTCTGCTCTGCTGGTGTTTTGTTACATTGTATAATGGTGCAGGCAGCTCAATTACAATTAAAACAGACACAAGTACGTTTAAACAGGACAAAAAGTCTGTTTACTCCATTCTAGTCAGGGGGTGTGAAAGAAAGGAGAGAAAGCTTTAGTACAGGAGGGCAACGGTACTTATACCACCAATCCCATAATTCTTTACAGTGTTTCCTTCTCCCTCTCTCTCCCTCTTCCACGGGGAATAAGACATATGAGTCACAGCTATGACTGCACTCAGAGTGAAACCAAGTTTCATTTGAGGGCATGTCTCAAAGGAAAGCTTTGAAGCTGTAGAGAACAATACAGTCAGGCGATAAATCAGGTCAGAGGACCACTGGGCCCTGCTCCCATTACAAGCTCGAGTGGGCTCCCTCTCTCTAAGCCAGAGCCAGCAAGGAACAAACTCGCTGCAAGTGAGACTAAAGTAGCTCTCCGCCCATCCTGTGTCGAACTGGATGGTAGGGGCAGGTATAAATAAGGTAACAGTTGCTAATTGTTAAACTTAAATCTAAAGGTTTGCCTTTTTTTAATACATAGGCACAATACATTGAATCCTCTCCTCACACAGCGACCGAAAGGCATCTATAAAACCCAGGACCCACAGGCTCTGGAGCTTTGTTGCAGTGACACTGCCTTTACGACCACCATGCCACATCAAATTTGTCTTCAATATAATTTTACTAGAATTACACATGTATTTGTATATAATTGTCATTTAGGCCATTCTTAATTGTGCCAATGTATAACTGCTACATCCAGACATTATCCTTACAATTAAGGTGTACAGTGTAATAACAATGGGTTTGGGCAAAGGATATTATTATTCCGCATTCTCATCAATCTCAATCATTCAAGATGACAATCTTGTGTCAACAATTTTCTACTGTCTGTAATGGATTGTAAAGGCTTCTTTCAGTCATAATATCTAGCAATGTAAGCACAATATGATGTTTTGCCCATTTTGTGGAGCCTTACTAGAGATACAGCATGGTGAAAGATATAAAGGAATGTGCACAGGGGAGCGCACCAGCTTTGATATGATGTGAGGTGGAGAGAGACAAGACTGAGAGGAGGCACAGTGCAGTCAACCAGTGTGGACAGGCTGCTTTGATGTCTTTCATTCTCATCCCGTTCGCTTTGCGGACTGTGTATGTAGAACAGACAGTGGACCATCGTAAAAACAACTGGACTGCTTCTTTAAGCAGGATACAAGAACGTGGAGAACTTCAAACTCATTCACACAAGCTGAACCCATTACCAACTTAAGGCATATGCATAGGTTGTAAAAATAATTCTTGCTGGAGTGGATGGAGAAAACTGAAGGAATGTGAAAGAAAGAAAGAAAGAAAGAAAATTCTGTCTATAATGTGTCCCAAAAACAATCATATTAAAAATGCAAATCTGAATGCTTAATGTAAATACGTGTTTTGTTAATTCAGGTAGTCCTGAAATGTTTCTAATGGTTCGTAAATGTGTTTAAGCAAAAGTAATAATTAAAAACAAATTTACAATAATAAAAAATTGAGGTCATCTGTTTTGGACTAACATGATATGAACTTTTCAGTTTCTGTGAACACAGGTGGAGTATCAGTGGTAGCAAATGAAAACCCTGAGCAGTGTTTTGACAGGCTTCAGCAGCTATTACACTGAGCCTTTCTCCACTGGTCTAAAGTCAAGTCTGTCCCAGAGGGGCTGATGTTGTCAAAGCAGTGAGGGGTTTCTTTAGAATATGAGGTTATGTACGCTTTATGCATGGCCTCTATTTGCCCTCCCTGCTTCTCTCTCTTCTCCCTTCATTTGATTTAGGGTGATTTCTGAAACATCATAACTTCCACTAAGATCCCTGACTTCACAGGTGACTGATTATTTTCTTTCAAGTCCAAAAAATTGTCCTGCAGCAAAAACGTTATTACAGCAATGAAAAGGAGCAGCACAAATGTGGCTCTGGTTCAGTGTTTAAAGCAGTCTGTATTGTGTCGAGCACAATGGTGGTGTGATAGGGTTACTGTGACCGAGCTTTGGTGTTTTACAGCTTCGTGGCCTTTGGCGTCACCTCTGTTAGCCTAATCTGAGTGTAAGGAGATCTGCAGGGCAAAATGTCTCCTACACACGCTCGTTGCTCCCTCAGACTGAGGTACAGTGAGGTACGGTCCACTGCAGCCGTACACAGGGCTGGGGCCACTGAGCTCAACACTTCAGACCATCAGCTGCCCTCTGACTGAAATAACATCCCCTTTGACCTTGTGCAGCATGTGCAGCAGCCTGTGAGTGTGCTCATGTGAAGAAGTAGAAGTTCTAATTGTTGGAAGGGGTGCCCCACCTGCACTTTGTAAAGCATGTCACAGAGCAACCTGACTCTGGTGTTGGTGGAGTTTCTTAAATTTCTGGATTCTGGGGATAAACAGTGTGGGGTAATCAGAGAAGCTGGCAATAAAGTCGGATTAGAGCCTGGCACCATGCAGGGGGCTACACCACTGCTCTTACGGTCAACATAACACCAGGAAATACTTATAGCAAACACCTACACAAATATTAGTAACCACCTAGAGCATCCTTCATCTCTATTATTTCATTTTAAATTCAGATTATATTTATTTTAAACACACATGATGAATTGTGTTTCAATGGAAACCAGACATCAGAATTAAAATGGCCATAAACAGAAAAACTAACAATCACAAAGATTTTACATAAAATAAATGGACTTTACTGCAGTATGTAGGACAGAGTACCTGCCATCAGCCTGCTCCTGCTCAAAAAAACAGTTTAAAAGCATGTGTCTACCAGCACAGGAGACCAAAGAGAGGTTTCAATTATTATATTTTCATTTCATTTTCCTTTGTGATACAGGAGAGGAAACACAAGAGAAATAACCTATAAACAAAATGATCATGAATAAAACATGTGCGATACCACACATACAGGCCCAAAGCTAACAGTACTGAGAGGAACACAAACCAAACAGCAGCACTGTATATAAACACTGTATATACTGGACATAAGGTTTGCCTCTAGTTGTAACTGCAGTGTGATTCAACGACTACAGTGTTATCAATATTTAAATTCTTTGATGTATTTTTTTTGTATTTTTCCTAATCTCTTCAGGCTCTTCTCGTTCTCTACTTGACTTCTTTCAACACTCAAGTGACCCATCAGCACAAGGATTTGTTCCTTGCTAAAGTTCCCTGCTGAGTAACATAGCCAAGTACACTTAAACTGCTCAGCATGCTCCATAGTCACATAATTCAACAGTGTACCCACATTATGCTCAACTATAAGGCTTGATGGTTTTCATATTTCCTTTAGCAGGGTATATTACTCAAAGCAAAAACTTACTTTGAGCCAATACTTCAGACGGATGACGGATGATAAAAATTAAAATCTCCAAAACCATTACATACAATCCGGCCACAATCAGGACCAGTGCTTCAAGCCTGACTGAAAATGGAGTTGCCTTTCCACTTCTTGACAAAAAACATTTGTTAAGTGATGCACAGTGTTTCCAACATATTTATAGAAGCACTCCAGATTCTTGCACATTCATCCAGTTAGAGAAACAGACAAATGAAAATAGAGAATAATTTAGGGTATGAACCACTCTGTAAAGCCAGTCTCTCATCATTGACTGCTTGAGTGTATTTCTGTTTGAAGCATTAGTGGAAAAAGCCCATTCATTACAGCAGACAAGATGAGCCACTGTTTAAGATTCCTTCTTTCCACAACCATGTTACGACACACAGCCAATACGGGTGGGGATGGGGGTGGGGGGGTAGTGATTGAAGGGCAAAAGGCAAGGCCCTAATACTAAAGGAGCATTACGACCTTTTAAAAGATCAAAACCAGCACTGAAACCCAAAAAATAATGCACAAAAGAACTTTCAAAAGTCTGCTGTGCAGCAGCTCAGGATAATCAATTCCACTCTCGACTGTAAGGACTTGGCAGTCTGTGTTTCTCTCTGATGATCTCACACTTCTTCATGTCTGATGGTGCAAATTGTGCCTTTTGTGAACAAACCAGACACACACACAGCAGTTTTTTTTTTTTAAGTGTCCTGTTTTCAATTTTGGTCTAATACAGCTTGATATTTTTGATGAGCAAAATATTTTAAAAACAGTCAAAAATCTGACTTCAACGACTAAAATAAAGAAGCTTAAACTTGTAACCCTGACTTTTCTCAAGATTGTTCAGTGTTATTCATGACAATGGGCTTTTGCCTCATACTGTATTCTAAGTGGTCTCCTGTAATAAAAGAGCTCACCAGAAAAGCAGCTATCTAAACTAAACAAGGGAATTTAAAGTAGACTTGACAATAGACCCATTGTTTTATGAAGCACAGTGTTAGAAAGGCCATTTAACACATACATTAAATGGGCTCTTATCAGAGTCAAATAGATGGAGGTGCTGGTAACACTCATTTTGTGGATAAGTAGCAGATCCTCTGTGTGGCAAGACTGCGTTGGTATTCATGCCAGTGTGTAGAATGTAGCCAGGTACAATATTCAGTTGAACAAGACAAAAACCTAGGAAGGACCACCTCAGCTGCGGGTGATGACAAACAGCAAAGACCATATATTAAAGACCATATATTAATGTGTAAACATGTGTAAACAGCTTGCACCTGTATTCAAAGGCTTGGTGAAACATGCAGGACTCAAATATGACTTATGGGGAACATTAATGTGGTCACTTTTAAACAAACCGACAATCTGTGAATTAAAAATTCAGTAGCACCCAATAATGACAGCTGAAATCTAGTCAACAAACACTCACCTACACCCTCTCCAGTGTGTTAACATAAATCAAATAAACAAACCTAACTCATCACTCTCGCCTAAAGACGCAATAAACAAACATTTCTCTCTGCTGCCCTCTAAAGCTGTAACTACAAAACAACAGCTATATTTCTCACTGGATCAGGCGATAATGAGAATTATGCCAGGAAAATTCGCATATAAGAGGAAGCACAGCAAACAGGAGGTATACTCTACTTCTTATGACATGAGCATCATCCAACTATTATTCTAAGTTAACTCACGCAACAAGTGAGAAACATAGCTGTAATGTGTGAAGCACAGCACAACCAAGGACAATGGATTATTGTGCAGTTTTCACACGTGCAAAACGACTGGAAACTGGCATCTCAAGCTATCGTTTTTTTTTTTTTCCAAACTTCAGCGGTCTGCAGGGATCATTTTCAGAATAAGGCATTATAAAAACACATCTGTTTGTTTTCTAACTCTGAAAGCAGGGGCACAGATCCAGCTTTGGCACAAGACGAGGGCTCTGTGTTGGACATCCTGAATTAGAGGTAAATTAGGCCATTTCTTATCACTGTCGATCTAGTACATACTGTAAAAGATGTAGACCATGTTTTAAAATAAAGAGTTCATGCATTGGTGCATGAAAAATAATACCTTTTTGAAAAAATTCACTCTGGACTGGCGTGCCTGTTTGTGTTGCTGCAATTCACCCACTTGAATCTAGAGTAATGGTCAGAATTATGGATGCATGACCTCTGGTGGCCTGTAGGCTACACAATATTGCAGGGAAAAAATTGGATTTCCTGCTGTATATATATTGTGATATTAAAAAGGCAGGAATTTCCACCAGAAAGCAATGATCCAACATGTCATATTAAAGGCATCAAAACCCAAGTGTGGTCTTAGCCGTTTAGCATTGCAGCACTTCAGCACTTGTTTGTTTACACAGTCAGACCGGCTCTGAGTGTGCGCCTCTCACTATTTCTCTCTTGCTCTCTTTTTGGCTCTCCACGTTTCCTCCACTCCTCCCTCCCCTTCCACTTGTCTACTCTGTACAGAGTCTACAGACTCTGTCTTTGTTTTTTCCATTTCTTGGCAGGACAAAAAGTGATGGAGATCTGCAGATACAAGCAACACAAGCCCCGTCCATACTGTCCTCAATGTGACATTGCACGCCCTACGATGTGACAATTGTGCTTGTTAAAAACCAGGTGAATTACATTAACACAGACAGGCACTTCAGGTAAACCGATTTTAAACCTTTAAACAGAACAGGAATGATCACTGTTCTTAGTTTAGTTCCGTTTATATATTTTCCTTTTATATAGTTTTGGACAAAATCAGAAGTGAGATCAATTAAATTTGTATAAAGCTAAAATAGAAGAAAGGGGCTTATACATATGATGTTAGAATATACTGATGCAACATGACATCTCTAGTCCATTCCGTTATTTGTCTGCGTATCATGAAGGGGGGCTTTTTTTTGGCCCCACTAATTCCACAGTCCAGGGTATCAGGTAAAGCCTGCTTTCCTTTCACAGAGTGATTTAACTAGCTTTGTCTGCTGAGGGATAAGTCTCATAAGAGCTGAGTGACACTCTGAATAAGCAGCAAGAAATGACTCAGATAAGCAAGGCCTTATTTGCCATTTGCATTGTGTGCAAGCCCAGGAGGTGATAAAAGGCAAGTCACCAGCCAGTTTGACCCCCTCCATTACTTGAGCACACATTCATTCACACAGGATCCAACAGGCCCATTGTGTGGGTAGACAGTCACGCCAAACCACACCAGCAGAAATGTAAGGACACAGAGAAAAGCTTTATCTTTTTTTAAATTCATAATCCTTTCTAACATTTAAAAGCCATGCATTAAATATTTAATTACTTACAAACCTACATGGCTGGAGCATGTGGTTTAAACAGCAGAAAACTTGATACAGAGTGTGAAACATTTAAGGACCACAATAGCATCTCTATTACACTTTATGCTTGTAATAACACGGTCCAAATAAGCTATATATATGTTATATCATCTAGTCAACAGCATTTTATTTGTTCACACACATTCCTCAGGCTCAACATTCAAACGTTTAGCAAACTCTGCAGAGAGAGAGAGAGATAGTCAGTGTGTTTATCACTATAAGAGCCGAGAACCGGTCACCAATGTGAATATCTCTCAGCTCAAAAGATGTTTGTGTGTGTGTGAGAATTTATTTCAAGACTCAAAATTTTAACTACACCTAAGCGACAGGTAGGAGGAGCCAAGTGGAAAACAACCATAAATTTTACATAGTATTCCATGTAATTATTATTCTAAAATATAAAAATACTTTCATTTATTTATAGCAGATCTTGTCTGCTTTGTGTCAGTTCCAAATTGTTATACTGTGATAATTTTTGCCATATCGCTTAGCCCAAATTTTATGTATCCCTTTAACTTCTGCTGAAAACCAAAGTCACTGAAACATGCATTGTTCGGTGAGGATCTGACACCTGGCAGTATCTCTATCATTTTCCGTTTCTTTCCGGCTCTTTGTGGGTTAAGTGACCTGTTCAGGGTTTTGTGCTGGGTCAGTGGAATTTGTGATTGAGACAGGTATGGAGCTGAGTTAACCTGACAGGAGGGAGTGGTAATGAGTTACTGTGTGTGTGTCCATACATGCATTAGGTAGGGGATGCATCAGTGACACCCCCCCCCCCCCCACCTCAATCAGAGAAAACAGGAAATTACTGTGCAAAAATGAGGAAGTGTGGGACATGGCAAATGCTACAGATTAAGAAATATGCCTTTGGGCCAGTGACTCATCAGGCTTTTCTAAAAAGAACCCTACCTTTCATCTGACACTTTACACATGTACCTGCACTGAGCCTCAAGAGCACAGACAGGAATCTAGTGCTGGAAGGCAGAGTGAAAGCACCTGCATTGAAAAATTCAGTGAAAATGTGAGCGCTGGCTCAGCTGTAAATAAACAGAACATAGGCTGCTCTGTAAGTAACAGCATGCCAAAGGAGGCTGTTATAAGGACCAGACATATAAACTGGACAGAACAGTGGAGTGCAGTGCAGTTGCACTCCTTCAGATGACAGATTGCAAGCGTAGACAACGTTTATCAGTTACCGTTGTGTGCTTTTCTGCTTTATGGGACCTCTTATGGTCCCCCATCCCCCTACCACATAAACACACAAATATACACAGTTTTTATTTATATAAAGAAATTCCGTAAGGCCTTACTTTGTCCAATATGTATGTAATAATATCATATAAGATAACATATCAATGTCATATAACGTTAATAAAAATTAACTATGTGGTAAACCACATGTTTTTTGTTTGAATATTATCTGTGCTTAAAACACACTGACTTACATTGAACAGAGTATATTAAAAATATAAGATAATCACTCCTGTTTTAACTGAATTTATGTGAAATAAAAATAAAAAAATTGACAGAAAAATATTTTGATGGCACGTTTTAACCTATGACACTAGAGGTGCATAATTTTTATTCAAAATGTAGTTGTTAAGTATAATTATAATGTCTTAAATTAATGCCAATGTTTTTTCTTTGGTTTACTTAAAATACATACTTTTCCGTATTTATGTAAATACTAAGATATTTAATAAGAAAAAAGAAAACTGAAAAGCACATGGAACCTGAAGAGAGTAAAACAGGACTATGGAACTAGGAACCTTTTATCCCACAGGTACCTGCTCTCCTAAAAAATAAAGTGTGTCCTGCACCAGGGCTTCAGCTGCCTACTTTCCTCCTGCTCCTGTTATGGTTCAGAGTCATGCAGAGGTGTCTCTGCCAGGAGAGAGCTGATACCTCCACTAAGACAGATATTGTGAAAAAACATGCAACTGCATACATTCATCTGTTTTCCACCTCAGCGCTAGTGGACCATGTTTTTGTTTAAGTGTGCATTAATGTACAAAAGAGAACTTGTGTATTTTACAAATGAAACTCACGATGAACAACTCAACCATTGAGTTATTACAAAGAAGCATATTTAACACTCCAGTACTTGCATTTAAACTCACTCACTCAAACTCAACCATGTCTGCATCTTATCAGAAATTCACTGAGAGGAAAAAGAGGCAGGCAGGACACGACAGGTATGTTTTCTTTCACTACAGTTTTGTTTCTTCACAGATAACAAGAAACCTCCCACAGCTGAGCCCTGACCTACGAATGATACTCAGTTTCGCCAGTTTGTGCAAACATGACCAAGCAACACACGCTGCAGCTTGTTAGTGCTCATACGTGCACAATGTACAGCCAATCATCTGTTGTTTTTATATTATCACACAATATATGCTTTGTGGCATAAAATGTATCGTTGCAATTCAGAAACATTAAGTGTGGTGGATTTGCTCTAAAGTAAGCCATAAAATATAACATATCCAGCTAAAATCAATACCACTTGAAGCATTGTTTCATAAAGCTTTTAAACTCACTATTTAAAATCAAGCACACTTAGCCACAAGTGCAGTTACAATTAAAATGGCCGTCAATCAAAACTCGTCCATTGGGATTATATTACAGAATGTAATCAATCAGGTTTCGGATTCAATTTAAAAGCAATCAGCATTTGCCAGTTTCCCTAATCAATCTAAATCCAATAATAATTTTGACTTTAAATGTTGCTGTGTGTTATATTTATTCACAAGTGCCACCATGTTGTTAAGTCAAGGCACAAAGCTTTTTGGTGAGGTTTTTTACCCACAACAACACTCCATTTCTATGCAAATTGTTCTTATATTTGTCCGCATTAGTAACGGATATAGCTGAGCAAAGGCAGGCCGGGAATCAATACTTTTAGGAGGTTTTTCTACTCATTAATCGGCATGAGTCACTTAAGGCTGTTAGAAATTTATCTACCCTGACATTCAAATGACTCTGCATCCATGTAATTGAAAGAAAAACTGCGCAAATATTTATTAAACATGACATCCAACACAATTAGTACATGATTTTCTTATTGCCTTTTGTAAAGTAACATTTTGAACTACTTATAATCTCCTTTATGAATTAATTGAAGAAAAAATTCGAGCAAATTATTCAGATTCAGAAGGTTCTGCAAAGCTAAACAACCCTAAAGATTAACAAATGTTAGATGTTGCTTATATAGCTAATCTGCCAGATGACAGTGGTTGGAACTGGAGTAGCATAGTTAGGAAAACATCTTCTCTGGCTGTTCCACACACTATGTTCAGTGGCCTGCAGGGGAATGCTATCTCAGCTCCCAACACATAGTGAAATGTAGATCCTCTGGAGGGCCCTTAATGTTGGCTTGACAACCTCTGAGGTAAAAGTTCAATATCAAGCTTTTCGTCCTCCAAAATTGTGAAGAATTAAGATGCATTTAGCATCAAACTGGGAGCCAGAAAAATCTGATGGTGGAACAGTTATTAACAAAGCAGTCAAAAAGACAAAACACAGCTATTTCATCCAATGTATCACATCTCTCTTCCACGTAATGTCTTTACTGCCTTGAGTATATTGCTCTGATAAGGAGTGATAAGTAAGAGAGCTCGTGTAGCATATGCTACTGAACATGACATGGTTATAAATCCAACTGATGGCACCAAATGCCCGAGTGTCCCATAAAAACAACAAGGTTGTAACTAATGATCCTTTAAATAACACAGTGGAAATATGAGCCACTTTAAAATATATCTTCATACTTCAAAGATATGTCACTCCTATCATTCATATTTAAAACCATTTTTAGGGTAAAGAACTCACCTAGTGACGTTAAAAGCTATTTTGGCCTTAGTATATCCATAGAAAAGAAAGTGATAGAAACTGTACCAATGTTGAGCGGATGACAATGTTTAGATCAGTGGATACGCAGAACAATAATATTTGAGGTGGCCGAGGAGGTTTTCTGACATGATAAATTTAGAGCACTTTGTAAGTTTGGACAAATGAAGTACAAGAGCACTGAAAAACAGACAAGAGTGCAGAAGGCCATGGAACAGTTAGTGGAAAAGGGAAACGACTTCCCTCTAGGGGCATCTGAACTGTTAAACCAACTGATACAAAGGCTGTCACACACAAAGGGCACCTGTTGGGGTGTTTGAGGCCTTGGCTCGCCCATAAAGCAGAGATTCAGATAAGATAGTTCAGAGAGATTTACAGGTCTGGAGAACAGTCATTCTGAATCATGATGGATAAAAGAGCTTGAGCCTTTCCTGCAAACATACCGCATTTATAAGTCATGGATCACTACTTGAAAACTCTCTTTTTCTAAAAGATATCATTAAATAGAAAAATACAACATTTCACTCATTGTTTTGGTCTTTGCATTCCCACTAATATAAAGGGAAAAAAATACACCGTGTGCTAAAAGGCAGTGCTGATTATACATTGTTGAGAGCTCAGGATAATGAGGATCTTGGCGAGACTCGTCTCCACCAGACACGGTTTTCCACTAGACGGCCCAAGCCATGTTTTTCTGTCAACATTGATCACAGTTCACAGAGCTTTAGCTATGCCTGCTATCCCAGTCTGAATATCCCTGCATGCTAATTACAAGCCATTAACATTTGTGGATAACTATGCCAATCAAGAAGTCAGTATGTGCCTAGTCATTAGCTTGCATAACCCTTTTCTGAAATGAGATTTGGGAATTAACAGCCCTGCATTTATTGACAGGCTCTACTGCAGTTAAATTCATGACTTTATTGATCACTGTGATTTACTGATAAACCCAATATGCTGATGAATGAGACACAAAAGCAGCACTGTGACGTTTATGAACGTAAGGGACAAAGGACAAAATACAAAGTGGAAAATCAGCCTCTTGGAGGTCTGTAAGATTTTGTGATGTTTGATGATGGTGGTATGGACCATTAAGGATGTGACCATGGTATTATCGGTACAGTGGAGTAAATGTAGAGTTAAACCAACACTTAAACAGACTTTAAACAGGGCTAAATCTGATGTTTAAAAGTTTTTACTTCAAGTATTTCTCTTGAAGAGGGAAGTCGTTTCCCTTTTCCACTAACTGTTCCATGGCCTTCTGCACTCTTGTCTGTTTTTCAGTGCATTATTACATTTTAGCTAATTGATAATCACACAGATCTTACCTGATTGTAGGGTTTCAGCTCAGAGCCAGATAAGTGGTATAATGGCTTAGTGTGGCCCTGCTGCATGAAGCCCCTGAAGAAGTTGTTGATTTCAGCGATAGAGATCACACACACAGTAGAACTAGATGTTGGCTCAGGAGAGTCAGGTTTGCTGCGGGCAAAAGCAGCAAACAACACGTCCTCCCCTTCCTTCAGGCCCATCTCCTTGGAGAGGTCTCTGCCTGCTGTGGCTACATGTGCTGCCTGAAGGACATTGAAGACCATCTGAGTTGATCGCTTCCTCCTGCCTTTTTCAGAATAGATACACTCAAAGGGCATCTCCACGTAATGCAGAAGCTCCAAGTCGGAGGAGCACATCCTCACAATACGAGTATGGAAGGCTTTGGAGCTGCTGCTTTCTCTCTGTACAGTGAGGAAATAAACATACGGGCCACTTTGGAAGGAATAGACATAGTTTAGGGGATAATTTCCTCGCAGTCCAGGTGCTAGGTCCATGTAGGACTGCTTTGAGACGAACTCAAAGCGGTCTTGGGTCTCCCACATCTTTCTCACAGAGATTGTGTGGTGAAGACGTGGTGAAGAACCTGGAGTGGAGTCTACAGGCTCCGAATTGGCCACAAAAAAACGAACCACGCCACCAACTTCTACGTTAACAATCTGGGTTCCAGCAGGGCCGGCAATGTATTGACTGCCATCTCTGTTTTGAGAGGCCATGCAGTGCACATCAACATCTAGCTGACCATCTTCCAGCAAGTGGCGGACACAGGCGCCATCTCCTTTTGTGCCACAGCTGAAGAGCTCAGGGTCATAGTAAGTCTCCATCACCAGAGCCATGTTAGTGTTATTAGATCTGGGAGGTTTGTCTTTGCAATTTTCACAAGCACTACATTGAGTTTTATACTCCAACATCTTCTTGAGGTCTCCGGATAATGCATAGAGCATATTGGTAGCACCCACATAAACACTGCCATTGAAAACAAGAAGCTTCTGGACAGGTGTGTCTGACACAAAGTGGGGGAGATCATAGGTCACTGAAAGATTGAGTTTGGAGATTTCTTTAGGTTCTTTACACTGTCCATTTATGCCCCACCACAACATCGGAAGAAACGTGAGAATGCAAATGGCGCCAGGAAGGTTAAGTCTCATTTTGTTTCTCTAAAAGGGTAAACAGAAACAAGCACAGTATGTTAACATGTTATCAGAATCATGCACAATTCCCTTGACAAAGAAATACATAAACAAACATGAGGCAAACATAAGATTTTATAGCGCTCTAAATCCCATTAGAGAAATGAAAGCTGTTACACAAAATCTTCTGGGGCTTGTGATGGAGATGAACTATACTGCTTAAATACCATGTGTAAATCCCTCCGCCAAACCATAAAGGCAATGAGATCACTAGATTCTGTTCTGAGTTGAGGAGCATTTTTCTAATAAAAAAAATTGTCCTTGAAATAGTCCGAAGACCTGAAATCCACCACAAACTATGTAACTGACCACTGAAAACAAAATGAGGGAGATTCAAATGTCTAAACAGCATTTCTGTGGTTCAGTAGCACTTGAAATGAATCACTACAGCGGCATGTTCCTCTTAAAGCGCAGCAGTGACAAGTCTAAGTTTAGACAGCATCCTCCAGGGAGTGGTTGATAAACTCAATTAAGGCGGGTAGGCTGCAGACACTGGAGAAGTGATTTATTGTTGGTGTGCTTAAAGGCTTTTCATTTAGAAAGGATGCTTTGAAAGGGGAGAGTCAACTGGACAGGAGGAGAGAAACAGAGAGAGAGAGAGAGAGAGAGAGAACATCTGAATATGCTGCTACTCCTACCTGAGTATTCTTATCTGAGATATGTAAGCCAAACAAAAGCTAAGTTTTTGGACAACAATAAACAGAACTGCACTGTAACTGCATGTGCTATTAAGTATTTTGCCTGTAATTCTAGCAATACCAAACAAGTATTATACCACTCTTTCATTATTTGTTTATTTCTTGCAATCTTTCTTTCCCAATACCTCTTATGATACTGAAATATTAAGCATGGTCCATTATTGACCCAATACTTCTAATTTTTTTTAATTACCACTCTTTACATTTGCCTATTTTATTTTATTTTAATTTGAATTAAAATTGCATTTATCGTTTGTAATTGAAGCACTTCTAGTTAAAGTAACTATGATGCTCAAACTGCTCAGGAATCCTCAGTGAATATCACACCACACATTGATTCAGGACAGATTTGTTACAGGATCAGATCAAATTAACTGATATCTGATCCAGTGTTTTCTTCTGATACTGACACAACACCAATACCCAGTTATGCTGATCTGCCATCCTCTATACAATTCAAATGTCATATACTTTATTTATGTTTGTAGCATTTATAAACTGAGCAATCCTGTCCTTTCTAAAAGAACTGTATGAGAAAACATAAGTTCTCCTCTGTAACTTCCCAAGTTACCTGAGAGCAACAAAATTTAAACCGAGTATCAGTGAGTCATACAGCAAACTCTGGAAAACAAAAAAACCTTACAACAGCTACAAGGAAACTCCAGTAGAAAACTCAGCAGAGGAAAACAGCCCCTGGCTTCACATACTTTCACCGTTTATTTTACGTTATTACATGACGACAAAATTTCAGAGACAAAAATGAACTGTGTGTGTGTAACTGGGATGTTAAGTGTGTTATTCTAAAGAATAAGTCGTCAAAATAACACACGAAGGTAATACAAGGTTTAACCTCGCTCATTATTTCAAGGAACCCAAAGAAATGGCACTTGATTGTATAAAACTGTTGGACGAAAATGTTGTTTTCCGACAGAAAACCCTGTTCACGTGACTAATAACTAAATAAACTAAAATATTCTGACGACTATTAACCAGGGAAAAGACACAAATAACATAAAAATGTCTATAAAAAGGACAAATACAAGCCTGTCCCTCACCTGTTAGAAACGCTTCACCGTTAGGAACTCTGATCACATCTTTCAGTCAACTCTCTCTCTCTTCTCCTCTGAGTTCACACCGTGGGATTACGGGGGTCTTCAGCGGTGCAGTATGGGAACCTCACTCCAAGGTCGATGCCCTTTTTTCCGTTGTTGAAGTGTGTTTCTCCCTCAGTCTGCGGTGCTCTCTCTCTCTCTCTCTCTCTCAAACACACAAACACGCGCTTCAGGTGAACCACAGAGTGCGTGCGCGCGCGACCAGTGACGTCACTAAGGCGCGGAGGAACGGAGCAGCTGATTGGCTGAGAGGTTTTCACTCAAGATTACTAGTGATATTTAATTAACAAAGTTTACAATAACAACAACAACAACAAAAGAACAACGATAATAATAACAATAATGATTGAGTATGATGATGACGGTATTAATAATAATGAATAACAATAATAATATAATATAGAGAATTATGTTATATACGATTATACATATAAAATTAAATGTATTTCTGAAAAAGGTTATTATTTATTTTTTTTCCCTCTTCAAGATATTTTTCTTTGATCTGCTGGCAGAGTGGGAGTTATTTTAGTTTAATATTAAGCAGTATTTTTGCTACAAAATAGTGTACAAAATAAGACAGATTTGCTGTTCTGTGTCCAGCATGAATTCATTCACAAATCAGTCCAGTATATAGCCAATAAAATATAATTTATAATGTGTGATTTCACTTTATCATACACAACGGCCCATCACTGTGCTATGGATGGTCTGTTTGTTATGATTCATTTGCCTTAATAATATGTATCTGACTGAGTTGGACAATGAGTCTATTCCACTGGTAACAAAGCCTGACTGTGAGTGAAGCTCAGCATTCACTTTCTCTCACTGTAACTCTGACTGCTGCTCTCATAAAGCGCAGAGTAAAAGGTCATTGCAGTGGTCAACCTCACTTCACCACCCAGTAATCACCAAATCATGTGTGTATGTGTGTGTGTGGAATTCACAGGCAATGACACACTTGGCAAATATGTTTACTCATTCACCCTCACCACACCACCTGTTTCTGCCTTGCATTTTCACTGTAAACAACTCACATTTGACAAATATTTGGAAAGTTACTATTTATGCTGCTTTGTCCCTATCCTATTCTAAATTCCTCAGAAGGTTTTACACCCCTGCATTTTTTTTCGTAATTGTTATCCAACTTAACTATTACAGTGCCACCTAGCGGCGGTTTTAATATACTGCCTTCATAAAAATAGGCTTGTAGAAAATGCTCTTGGACAAATCCACAGCCTATCAGAGTTCATGATTTTTAGTTTTACACTGGTATCCATCTAAACAGCTGCGAAGTATAAACACCATCTCAGGTAAACCGTTAACCCATTCCTCGAGTGGGACTTGCTTATTCCGTGTTTATTGATCACCTGCGGGTCAGTGCACTCCAGGTTAACTGCTGACCAGGCTGTTACTGTAAACCCTGATTTATGGTTGACTCATTACGAGCCTGCTGTGGCTCATTCAAGAGATGCACTTACCTCCACAGCCCATCCGCACAGCAGTGATTTTGCTGGTCAATATTGTTCCTTCTATTGCTTTGGATTGGCAGCTCATGTGCACTGCTCAACAGCGCTAGTTTTAATAAAGATAATTTGTGAAAAACATCTGAATATATAGTCAACAGTTGAAATACAATTGTTTGGTCAGGAATAATTCCCTAATCGTTTTAAATGGCCTACATCCTATTCTCCATTTTACTTAGAGGAGCAAGTTTTAGACCAGAGTTTCATTTCCGGTTCAATTCCGCCAGGAAAAATCCATCGACAGCTACAGTGCCCTTCAGCAAGGCACCAAACTGCTCCCCTTGCCCCGAGGTGGTTGGCAGCCCGGTGGTGTGTGTTCACTGCCCCTAAGTGTGTGTGTGAAGAATTGTTCACTAGTGTGCGTTTGTGTGTTAACTGACACAGATGAGTTAAATACAAAAGAACGCTTTCCCTGAGGGAATTAGTAAAAGTTTATTCTTCTTCTTCTAACTCTCTGTTGAATCTTTAAGCACCCTGAGAGACTTTGTAACCTTGTTACATGCTTATGAAAAGTTTCAAGCCCTAATACCTACGCAGCACTGTTCGTTCTCCTGTTCTCCTAAAGCACACAAATACACGAGTCTACTACTTTGCACCTTTAAGAGAACTTTCACTTTGAGATTATTGTTTTGGTTTTCATTCATTCATTCATTCATTCATTCATTCATTATCTGTAACCGCTTATCCAATTCAGGGTCACGGTGGGTCCAGAGCCTACCTGGAATCATTGGGCGCAAGGCAGGAATACACCCTGGAGGAGGCGCCAGTCCTTCACAGGGCAACACAGACACACACACACATTCACTCACACACTCACACCTACAGACACTTTTGAGTCGCCAGTCCACCTACTAACGTGTGTTTTTGGACTGTGGGAGGAAACCCACACAGACACGGGGAGAACTGTTTTGGTTTTCATCAAACATTAAAGAAGATTTTCAAGGATTTCTGGATAACTGAGTCATTGGGATGTAAATAAGTAATTCCAAATTGTTTAATGTAAAATGTGCCTAACCTTTAACTTCTGTATCCAAAAAGACAACAGCATAATGTGCCTAATTCGTCTTAAATGTTTCATGGTTTCCTACCTTTGGTCGGGACATTTGGTCTAGACGGAGGAAAACATTTGTGTACACACACACACACACACACACACACACCACTACAATGGGCAGTCTACTTCAGAGCAAATGTGCATTTCAAAGGTATTTCCTTTTATGAACATTTCCCTGCCAGCTGAAGATGACAGGGGGTATTGTGGACATGTTGTTTTTGTACTGTTTCTATGGTTAGAGTGATTCAGTATGTTTAGTGGGAAGAACTGAACACCTGGTGATAAAATACAGTCAAACAGAACAGGTGACTCTATGGTCTATCTCGAAAATGATGTCATCACAGCTACAAAAGCCCAAGCAGTGATATTCACCATGACAAAAGGCCATATTACAGATGTCACGTCTTTGCAAAACAAAAATCCCCCATTGACCTGTGTAGTTGATGAATGCGTAGCCAATAACCCTTTACAGGGCCCCATCAAAAACATATGTCCACCATATTTTGGTCAGTTACAATGGCCAGATGCATGAGCTAGTTTAGATTATAATGGAAAGCTATATATTTACAGCAGAAAAAGGGAATGTAACTCCCCTCACTAAAAAAAAGTATACCAGTTTTTTCTCTTGACCATAATGAAGATAAATAAATTTCTGCATGCATGCATGAACGATAAATTAATGGAATAATACATTAAGAAGGTGTCATACACAAATTCAGAGTAAAAATCAGGATATCATGCTAAACACTGGACATCAGCTGAACAATGCTGCCGCTTGCGGGCATTCCACACCTACCCCTGAACCGTGGTGCACCATAATCTTTGCAACTTCACTGCATGTTTTCATTGCTGTGCTCCATTCTGCCCCACTGGACCCAGAAAAAGGACATCAAATGTGTCTGTTGTGGTTGGGCCTGAACCACCTCAGTAAAGCTCTGGTGAATCCTTGGATAGAATTGGCTGTAACTCTGTGCTCCTGTCTCCTATAAGGTCCAGTGCTAAGCAGAGTGTTTTGGACACTTCTGAAGTCTGAGTTGCTGTCCTCTCCAACTGTGTCGACATGGCTCCAATCTCTGACTAACATATCCATGCTTCACCCACAAATGTGTTATTTTATAGCAGCTGTTTCTGGGTTGGTTGAGCATTGGGAGGGAATCTTTTCTTGCCTATTGAGAAATACAATTGAATATAAATTATGTGGGTTGTATCACTGTCAAACAATCTCCTCCAGCATTTGTTAAAAAGGGTGAGGGTGAAGGGTGGCACATTCTTTCAAGAGGAGTGAAGAAAGCTTCTGTTATTGCTGCTAACACAAATTGAACAGCTAAACACACTCAGAGAAGAACATTCATCCATTGTCTGTAACCACTTAACCAGTTCAGGGTCGCGGTGGGTCCAGAGCCTACCTGGAATCATTGGGCGCAAGTCGGGAATACACCCTGGAGGCCAATCCTTCACAGGGCAATACGGACACTTTTTGAGTCGCCAATCCACCTACCAGTGTGTGTTTTTGGACTGTGGGAGGAAACCCACGCGGACACAGGGAGAACACACCAACTCCTCACAGAGTCAACCGGAGCGGGAATCGAAGCCACAACCTCCAGGTCCCTGGAGCTGTGTGACTGCGCCACTACCTGCTGTGCCACCGTGCCGCCTCAAAGAAGAACATAAACTGCTTAAAACATGTCAGCTATGGATAAGGGAAAGTTACCTTGAGCAATGTCTCCCCCTTTTGGTACAGTTTATTATGTTCTGAAGCCTGATGTTGAACTCAATATCTTCTACTAAAAGTTGTAAAGAAAATGAATGCCATAGAGTGACAAATTTTTCATCATTATAATAACAGCACAATAATAATTCCAATATTTCTGTGTAAATACTAATTATGAATGTCAAATGAATCTTCAGCAGGTTCCAGTGAAAAACATGCAAAACTATGCAATTAACAAACAGAAATCCACAGTCTGGGTGTCCATTTTGCCACCCAGGGCTGAGAGAGCAAAGGGATCAACGCATCTCCCTCTCTCTAGGCCTTCAACCTAAAAGAAAGAGAGGCCTAGAGAAAGGGAGGTGGACATGAGAAATTATTTGTCGAGTTATTGAAATAAATACATTTGGCAGAACTGACAAAATCACTGACAGTGTCCTTTGATTTACTTTATCATTTTGTGTAGCTTTGACATAAACATACATGCAATTTATATCCAAATATATGGCAATAATTATGTTTGGAAATCTGCAGGTTTCTGTAATGATATAATGCTGAAAAAGTAACTACTAGAACGATCACTCTCATCACATTTTTAATATAAGATAGGCGCCCTTAGATAATAAACTCAACCAGAAGGTGGAGCCATTGCTAAAGGCACCCACACAAATTTAAGCTCACTGGATCAACAGCGATTTTTTAAAATTGTAAATCATATCATATATTTTTAATATTCACTAAGTCATTCTATGTAATTGCTTTATATTGTTTGGTGGGTCCTTAACAGTGCATCACAGGACACCACTCAGTCTTTAAAATTATTAATAAAACCATCATTTGTAACCCTTATCCAGTTCAGGGTCGCGGTGTGTCCAGAGCCTACCTGGAATCATTGGGCGCAAGGCGGGAACACACCCTGGAGGGGGCGCCAGTCCTTCACAGGGGAACACACACACCTACGGTCACTTTTGAGTCGCCAATCAACGTGTGTTTTTGGACTGTGGGAGGCAACCGGAGCACACTGAGGAAACCCACGCAGACACAGGGAGAACACACCACACTCCTCACAGACAGTCACCCGGAGGAAACCCACGCAGACACAGGGAGAACACACAAACTCCTCACAGACTGTCACCCAGAGCGGGAATCAAACCCACAACCTCCAGGTCCCTGGAACTGTGTGACGGCAACACTACCTGCTGCACCACCGTGCCCTATTAATGAAACCCTCACATTTAATGTTTGAATGTGTGTTGGCTTTAGTTCTTGCTAGCACGAAAGATAAGGTACTCTGCTGTCCATGAAAAAGCTCACATTTGGAATTTAGAGAATGAATAAACAGAGAGCTAATAAGTGACTTTTAATACAGCCTGAGCTTAGCTGTTTATTTCTATCAAAGTGCCCACACTTTAAACACTGTTGGACTGATGTTTATGTAGCCATGTGAGCTGGCATAGCACAAAGGACTAACATAACACAAGCGCCTGAGAGAAAACACCATCCCACTGAGGCCTTACACTATGAAAAGCTAAATTACAGTTTAGGAAGAGGTAACCTGGTTTATAGTACTGAAATACAAATATAAATCATATAAAAATATAAAGTGCAGTATATGTTATTCCCTTCAAAAGAGAACAATGAGACTGAAAACTGAGCAGTGAGTGGATGTGAAATGACCTGAGTAGTTGATACCCTTTACAATTTTGAAAATATCTCCATTTTACATTGCAAAGTTAACCTATATTCCAAAGAGATATTTTATCCCTTGTTATAGTTCATGTCCTTGATCTTATTAAGCATTCGTTCATTTATTCATAAACCTTCTGTAACTGCTTCTTCATGATCAGGGTCCCAGTGAATCCAGAGCTTACCTGGAATCATTGGCAAGGCAAGAACACACCCTGGACAGGCTGCCAGTGTGTTACAGGACATCAAACACTCACCCAGTCACTCTCAAACACACGTTAAGCATGATTTATTATATGATGTCATATAGTGTTTTTTGGACAGCTTTCATAGCTAGTTGTTGTTTACATCACCATGCACCAGCAGGCAGGTAACAGTTACATTAACCAATAATATAATACATCCAAAAATTCAAAGACACCCCTTCTAATGAGGGAATGCAGCTAATTTAAATTACACACATTGAACACAGAGGTTCAGTTGTGAACACACAACTTTTTATTTGCAGTAGCATTTGTGATCGTGAACTAATCATCCCACATCAGTACCTGACCTCACTAATGTCGTGGCTGAATCAATATCTCAGATATGTACCAACAGCTAATCTAAAGCTTTTCTATAAAAGTAGAAACAGTTCCTGCAGTTAAAGGGAAAAAATACATTTTAATATTCTTTATTTCAGATGAAATATTATTTTAGAAGAGCAGATGTCCACAGATTTTTGGCCGTATGATGTAGCTTGACCAGCCAAACTTATCGTCAGAACGCTGATATTTTATTAACTCTGAAATACATGACAATACAGGCAGTAAAAGAACAGACAATTAAAGAAACAGCATTTCTTTTCATGTTTTTAATGTGCAGCGTGATGTGTACAGTAAAAGCAGAGAAGGAGAATTCTGATTTTTATGTAAAATAAAAAACAAAAAACAATGCAGCCCCTCTGAGGCAAGAGACTCATTCAAGCACATATGTTTTTACCATCCTCACAGACAGCAGGTAGACAGAAAGATGTCTGAGTTGAAGTGAGCTTGATGATAGTATAAAATAAAGGCGCCCCATTTTAGCAGCAGTCTCCGGGGCTCGAGACTTCAGTTTGTTGCCAGTCTTTGCCAGTGTGAGTCCGACAGTGAACAAATAAGGAAGCAGTAAAATTCTATATTTATAATCATATATTTTCAGGCACTTAAATCAGCTTTTCACACAGACAAATACACAAACAAATGATGTCAAAATGCACCTCAGCTGCTTTATAAAAAGTTAACGAATGAAAAGACAAATAAAAAGTACTTCATCTTCAGAGAGCGTAGAGAAAAGCTGGTGTCTTGCTAAGGCTATAGCGCTTAGTCTTCACTGATGCTGAAAGGCCTCAGTTGGTCTTTATCTAAAGTGTGGTCAAGCGTAGTAACGAGGTCCAAGCGGCAGCTTGTGGGTGTATTTATCAATGTTTCTGCCCCCCCCCCAAAAAAAAAAAAAGCTGTTTTCACGTTGACTGGTTAAAGAGTAGCGTGTGACCCAAAGCCAGGTACAGTCTCTTTTGTTGGCTTATGCTGAGTTGACAAAGTCTTGGCCAGGTTCACTGAGGTCAGCCCTTTTGCCTTGTGTTTGGACCGCGATACAACAAAGGCAGCATGCAGTGTCATGGGCAGTCTCGAAAATCAGCAGGAACACGCCCACTTTATCAGTTTATCACAAAAAAAAGAAACATTATAAAAACCGTTCTCTAAATTTTAGTGAAACAAACAGGGTAATGCACATTAGTGAGAAGCATAAAAACACTGAACACAGTTTAGATTCTAATACGGAACTATTGGTTGAATAAATGCATGAAAGCATGAATGAACAAAGAAGGACAATAAACACAAAAAGAAAGATTCACAGCCTTGCCCTGGCATGCCGAATAAAACACAAGACAGGCTGGTACGGTGCTCCTTTAGTGATAACTGCCATAAAACTACAGAAAAAAGAACCCAAGTATAACACAATTATCCCTAATAAAATTTTCAAGATCCTTTGCACTTGGTGGACAACCCCAAACTGGAGGGAAACAAAAAATTTGCACAGAGAGAGACAGAGCCGGGCGACTATGAGGCACCACTTAGAGACTTAGTTAAACCTGCCCACCCTGTCTCTACTCTCCTCTTGTGAACCTTTTCAGCATGAAGGTCATGTTTCTTTTTTTTCCTGTATCTCTTTATTCCTCTCATTCCAGGTCTTCCGTCTTGCCCCCACCCCAAACCCCGCCCCCTTTTCTTCCTTCACTTTCTCCACTCCTACACCACTTTGGTGGTGGTTACGCGAATGCTGCTGAAGCACTTGCCCATGGCCTCGAAGAGCGGGTCCAAGAATGTGTGCACACAGATGGAGTAGACCTGGCTTACGCAGTGGATCTCAATAAAGTAGCTCTTCACACATGGCACCACGGCCCATATGTGCAGGAAGGAGAGGATGGCGAAGAAAATGCCCCACACCAACGCCAGGGGGATACCCACCAGTGCTGTCAGCAGCCGATAGCACCAGTACTTAGTGACTGTGAAGGTGGTGAAGCTGGCCTTCCACACGCCATCGAAGCTGTAGGTGCCTGCAGGCTCAGCGATCACATCCTCAAAGTCCACCTGAGGAGAAAACAAGACATGGGTGAAGATCACCTGTTAAATTTGAAGCATCAAAAACAACATCAACAAAAACCTAACCACCTGGCCACTTTAGGCCCCAAACTACAGTGCAGAGTACATCACGATTATCAATTTATTACGTAAATCAACTATTTGTCTGCCTGTTGTTTGATGTAGTTTATCAGTGGGCTGTGGATGCCAAGTAACATAACAGAATGATTGAACATCTGATGATATTTAAAAACGTTGCATTTTAATATAAAATTCATCTGTTTTGTGTTGTTGTGGTTGTATACACAGGGTAATTTACAATAGTCCTTAATATGGCTCTTTTAGGTATTTGAACTTGAATTATCATGCTTATGATACCCATAAACAAATATATCAAGTAATATCAAGCAATAAATATAGGACAAACAAAATAAATCCCCTAACTACATTGAAACATATCTAATAGAGCCACACATCCTGCCAGCAAATGTTCAACTTGCCAGTGTGCAAAGCAAAGCAGAACTTGTTGGTTTGGAAAAGTAATACCACTCTATCAATTCCGCACCCCGGTATTAGGATCTTTCTACTATACCATCCCACATTCCTCAGAGACAGCTCCTTAATATGAAAGTCTTACGTGATTATAACATCTCTCACACAGGGCACTAATCTCTGACAATCATCACTTCATAAATCACACCAAAGTTCAACATGTGCCTGACACTGAGAACTAACATTTAGAGGACATCTCTGCATACTTTATAACTCAGGCCAGCTGTGTGCTGAGTCCAGGGAGTGCACCTCACCAGCTGCCCATATTTCTGTGCACCTGCTTTGACACACAGCAGAACACTCTGCAACTGTGGCAGCACACATTAGATGGAAAAAAAGACGCAAATGTGCAGTGTCCTTCAGTCTTGGGAGACACATGATTAAATTACTATTTACTCAATAGTTCCATTCTGTGTCTGTTTAGAGTGGGAGTTCTGGCCTTAGATAGCACTCACATATCATTTAATACCCTTAGCAGTCCTTCTTAGAAATCCTTGTTAAAAAGAAAAACCTCTCCTGAACATATTAAACTCACATAAGGATAAAGGGTAACTCTTAAGGTAAGTGTTAAAAATATAATACTTTCTAGACTTGGATAAAGCCAGTCTTAAAGACTCTTGCATATTCAAATTAGGCTCAAATAGTGTTCAGGTCCTTCTAAGTACTTTAATTAAAATACCCTGGAACTGTTTTTCTTTTCATTATTCAGACAAAATGAAATGTAACTTGATAGTTATATTACTGTAGTTATTATAATTATATAAATTACAGGCAGCAAATTATCCAAATGTGATTCATATCTCCACAATAACAGAATATATCACACTACTACTACTACTGATATACTTACTACTACTGCTTTTAACACTACTACTACTGCTGCTACTACGACCACCAGTAATACTACTATTAATACTAAACTTGTCTGCCTGATTTGTAAATCATATTTTCATACTAAATCTGTTCTAAAAAATCTTTCAGATTAGTCAAATATAAGACAAATTGACCCTTGGGCATATGTTGATTTGTATGTCAAGTTGAAAATTTGCATTCATCCTGGCACAAATTCTGCCAAATTTGTATTTCTCCATTTGCAGCCTTTCACTAACACCCGCTTGATCACACACAGTGCCACCAGCCTTGGGTGAGTATGGCCAAGCATGTTTTCCTCTGAGTAACCTGTGTCCATCCCACCACTTCTTTTCAAACTGCTTCTGAACAATTAAGTGTGTCAGAGGTGATCACAAACTATACAAGCCTATCACATCTGCTGAGAGATGTGAATAATGAGGAGACAGGGGGCTGTGCTCCACACCCTGAAAGCGATTGTGCACCCTAGGATTCCCTGTCTCTGAGGTACCACCTGAACCAAACCTCATTTTTCAGTATGAAATCTGACTACAGGAATGTTTTAGAAATTATGTTTCTTTAAATTGCAGGGAAGAAGTAAGGCACTAAATATAGCAAACAATCCATTACAGCGTTTCTCTGTGTGCCTTGGTCAGTATGAAATAATGCAGAGCTTGATGCTGGCCTCATGTGGGCCAGTTCGTACACTCCATATTTGCTGCAGTCTCTGGAGGAATCCTGCTGTTGCATGCTATTAAAAGAATGCTCTTTTACGAGAGGAAAATGTTCTATTCCAAGAGTAAATCTGCTCATGGCTTTGAGCAGTGGTGGAGCTCTGATGTGGATGGCGGATCCAGCTCAACCACCATAGGAATAAAAGCCAGATGCCTGCCCAGTGGAACACCCTATGCGTGTACATATGTGTGTGTGTGTGTGTGTGTGTGTAATATGATGGTGGAAATGTAGATGGGAATTCCCTGCTCTCTTCCCATACGCAAGACCACAAAATAATACAGGCATGGCTCTGCCTCCATTTACTCCAATCCAGTGAGGAGTGGGGTGGGGGGGAGGCTTGCGGTGCCTAGTGAGCCTTGTGAATTCAATTACTGGATAAATCACAAGAACCGTTCTGTTCTAAGAAGGATATCTTTGGAGAGAATGACTCAGAATCATGCGAAAGACAAAGAGGGGGAGCACGAGGGGGAATCCCTGATCTAGTGAATGCTTTTATCTGGTATCAACAGGTCACAGGTCATGGCTGAAAAACAGCTGGCCACACCCTAGCAACAGACAAGTATTGATTGATTGATTGATTGATTGATTGGTTGACAGACAGGAATGACACAGCTCAAAGGCTCATTGCAGAAAAGGGACACTATTTTAACAATGGATATAATGGATATTTGTAACATATTTACAGAAAAACTGAGCTGGACTGAGTTCTCAAAATACCTCCACACCCTGGAAAAATTCTTTCAAGAATGTTGGGACCGAAAACTTTGCACAAAAACAGGAAGCTCTAAATATTTCCTCTGTTCCAATGTGGAGCTGAAGTTATTGCCTGCATTCTGTGTTCTGACAACTCATCACAGTACAGGGGGGCTACAGAAGCACTGAGAAATACATGCAGGACAGGGCTTGTGCTGCGGGGGACAACGGGTCACAAGGAGGGACAGAATGGGCTTCAGCAATGACCGCTACTTTCATAGACCCATAGCTCAGCTCAAAATCATTTCACACCACAGCTACAGCTCTGTGGGACATGACTGGTGAGGCATAAGGCTTTCTGTTTATTTCCTTAATGATGTCCATAGTTTGAGCCTCTTAAACGTCTAAATATGGACTCCTCACTTCAGAAGAGAGGGTTTGCTTTGTACTGCATGTAATAGCTGTATATTCAACTTTGAGATGTAATACAAATGATAGAATCCTGTGACCTGGATGGTGTTACACATGGCTTTTGGTCATTTTTTCCTCTCTGAAGAAAGGGGAACTTAGTTTTAGATGTTCATTGGTAGCTGATACAATTAATAACCATAATGTAAGTATTGCTATGATGTAATGATGTCATAAAATGTGGCTGCATAATAAAGCGGGCTTAAGCACATGCTTTTATAACTGAAAAACTTTTCATTTTGATTAAATGTGGCTGAGAGTAGGCTTCATGTGTAAACGAATTGTTACTGCATTTTTATAACACACACCACTTTCATCACAATAAAAAGCACATTTCCTGTTAAAATCTCTTTCTGTTATAAAAACAGATATTAAACATTGTGAATGAGACTCTTCCCCCCAAAAAAAGAGAAAAGTAAAGACTCACCTTAACTACATGATCATTCAAGTGTTTGGGATCCCTGTTGACCAGGTCAATCTCCTTAGTGTGGATGTCCTGCATGGTCTTCTCGTTGATACTGTCGTTGTCCATGCTCTTGTTGTTTGGTTTGTAAATGTTCCCCTGTTTCCTGATGAACGGTGAGTGAATGTAGTCCTGCGGGAAAATCAGCACCAAATAGGGAAAAAGTTTCCACAATGAGTGAGAAGTGCGGGGAGAGACTCAGCACATTGCCCTGGCATGGGATGGTTTTAAATGGATAGAAGGGGAGCACCACACCCCTCTGTAAACCTAGGCAAAGTCCCACCACAAGGGGTCCTCACGAAACACACTCTCTACCCAAAACTATCAGAATGCTAAACATCTGTAATTTTATACAAATCCCAAATTTGCATTCATACAACTATGCAGAGTATTAACCTCTTCACTAAATGTCGGGATTACGGCTTTTTTCTGAAAGTTATATGAATTGTCAAAGTTAATCCCTTGAGAGTCGACTCTTTGTTCAGTAGCATTCACTCAACCACCTTGGTCTGTATTGTTTTTTTGTTTTTTTTTGTCTGTTTATAAATTATTTATGACTTTTAATTGCTTGTGCCCGTTTACTGTAGGTATCGCCAATGTACGTCTCAACACCATAAACAATGCAGTCGCCTAATGTTAATATGCTTAAACCATAAAATAGCGAGTGTTGAACAATACCTAATAATATTTACTATATCTGACTGTAGTTATATTGTAAGAAAATAGATTAACTTTCCATTTTGTGAATTCAGTGACCTAAAGATTTGAAATAACTTCAGCGCCACCAACGTTCACCTAAAAGAACCGAGTCATAGAGTCGACAGTCGAAAGGAGCGACTCCTCACTTATCCCTGTACCGTCGGTATCACTAGTGGAACTTTTAAATTTTGGTTAACCTTTGCGGTATACGGTGAATGAATAAACGACCTGTAGCTGGATATACTTCAGTATGAAGAGTGCTGCGACTTCACTACACCTGAAAACACAGATAGGCTCAGTTTACTCCTGAGACACGGAGAAAGGGGCTTAATATCAATTGGCTCCCAACTCTCTAAATAGTGCGCAATAAAAGTAAAGAAGCAGTGATTAACCATCCCGAATTGTGCCTTAAATGTTAGATAATGAGTTTTGCTCCATATGTTGAAATGTCAAATTGCTTTTATGATATACATATAGTACCTTATTTTGGGAATAGGATTTGCAGTTTCGTTACCTGCATAGTGCACTACACAGGGAAGACGTCGCCATTTGAGACCGAGCCAGAGAAATGTTCACGAGGAATTCCAAAAAAGATAAAACATGCGAAAACTGGCTTAAAGAGCAGAGGATGGTGCCAGTGTTGGTGAGGGGGCAAACACAACACATTCCACCCTACAGGGCTATTCTTGGGAGGTGGTGTATTTCGATAAGAGAGGAGAGATAAACGCTAGTATTTCACCTGAACACAATGACAGGAGAACGACAGAGAACGAGAGGGGGAAAATACCTCAACAGTGGGCAAAGACACACAATTCCATATCCTAGTCGAGTAAAAGGGAGTATTTCAAGGAAATAAAACTATTAGTCCAGTCTGGCTCTAGTAATCCTGGGAAAAGAGCAAGAGCGCCAAAGAATAAACGACATGGTTTATTAAGAAAAGTAACTGGAGTTGTATTATTGTGGCCGATAGTAAGGAGGTGATGGTGGTCTGTACTCACCTCGGTTTCCTCGTCCTTTAGTCCTCCGGTCATGCTGTCTGAAGCGCAGACTGTGTGTACGTCGAAGCACTACAATGACTTTGCAGAGGAAGCTCTGTGGGAGGCGTGGGGACTGTAAGTCCTCAGATACACACTCACACACTCACTGACAGGAGCGCCATGAGGTAAACCCAGCGGTACCTGTCCCACGAATATTATACGTGAGTCGAGGTCATTCTGGAGTTCACTGATTAGTTGTGGAAAAGAGAAGACAGCTGAGTCATGAAAGAGTTGTCATAGTACAGCTGCCATTTCCCAATTTGGAAAGAAATACACAGCGATTTGTTTTTTATATGCGACATTTCGCATGCATTGTTTCAATGTAAATCCATTACTTATACAATTTAAGCGTATTTCATGTATAAATTTTACATTCATTTCTTTTGTCATCGAACGAAATCCAGAACCTACTGTTGTTTGTTTTGGTAATAATCAATATTGACAAAGAAAGGCTGCCTGTTTACCAATTTTAACATATTTTTACTGGCCTATGAATATCAACAAAGTTTTCATTTTGCAAAATAATAGTGTTTTCTCAGTCCTTCACAGTATTGCATGTAAGTATGTATTATAAACAATATTTTGCTAAAATATTTGGCAATCAGATTAAGACTCAATGGAAAGAAAAATGGCACTATAACAGAGACAGAGAAAATATTTCTAATATGTATTACATTGTTCTTTTTTCCCCAGAATATTTATATAATATTTAAGAATAAAATATTAGCTTTCAGCATGAATTCTTGCTTAAGATGGGGTTTCTTACCTAGACTCACTGGAATTGCTGTAGATAAGCTCTTATTGTTGGGCCCTCCCCACTTTAGTCCAGATTGTCTCAGTAACACTGACATTAACAGAACCCTCCAGAATCTCTCTCACTGTAGCAGAACTCCATTACACAGACTGTAAAACTGCTAAGTCTCTCTGGCTCATATCCACTGAGCTCACATTTCTTACAACCTTAAAACTGTTCATCTCTCTCAGTCCCCTGGTGTGGACAAGTGTTCTCTGTGATGATTGAAACTCTAGCCATTAGCCTGCCACTCGGAAAGCTAGTGGTGGAGATACTGACGTGATATTTTCCCCAACTAGGGATGTAATTGGTCTCTAGCTGCTGAAGGAGCCCCTCAGTTCAAAACCTCACTTTTTGCTTTAGTCCTTGATGGCTAAAGTGAAGCCATTTTGCTTTTTTTCATTATTTTGGTTATTATTTCAGGGTATTCTCCTAAAGAGGGCTATCTTCCTGCAGTGTTCATGCTAAACACTTCAAAGTCTTGACTGCTAATTTATTACATTTTGTTTTTAATTAAAGTTTCTCTATGCTGAGTGTTAACAGTCTGAATAGAAATGTGAAAAAAAAACATAAGAATTCCCCATAATCCAGTCCCTGAGAGGTTAACATTTCTCTAAATTATTTTGATATGGGATGGCTCATTGAGAAACTACCCACTCAGTTTTCCATTCCAATCAGCCAATAAACCTACACATGTCTTCTGAGTTTTTATTTTCTTCAGGCTTGGTAATAGTCAGGCAGGGGTAAATCTGGACAAAACAACTTCTGCATGTACCACTGTACCACTAAACACAGCAGTATCTCAGGCACCAAGCAGTATATTTATAACTATTTCATGTAATAACCCTGTAAGAGGTAGTTCTTAAGCAACATGTACAGATCAAACATTTGATCCTATTCACTGTCTCTGAAAGATTAAATTAGTCTAAAATATTTTATAGACTTTCATTTTGTTGTGAATCTTCTTTCATTTCTTTGAGGCACACCTCAAAGAGAGACTGACATGATTTGTAAGACTTAGCTGGGCGTGTATGCAAAGGCATGCAAAAAGACTGGGCTTTTGTTTGGAGTGTGTGTGTGTGTGTGTGTGCACTTTATTCATTACTGCTAGAGTCAAAAAGAGAAAGATAGTAAAATCATCTTTGATAAATTTACACAGTGTACACGAGCACTGCTTAACTATGCAGATTGTAACGTAGACTCAAATTAACTCTTCATTCTGTGTTGACAATGAAAGTGTTTTGAGCTTACCCACACTATGCATACCCTTTTCTGGATAGTAACACTTACTGTATAGTTACTGTCGCTTCATCAACTACAAACTGAATACAAATTTCCAAAGTGTCTCACTCTGATGTGAAGAAACAAATTGAGAAAGCAGCAGTAATTCATCATCATCAACAGACTCACTGGAGGGAATATGAATACATTAGTCTGTCGTATAATATTCTATTTACACCAGTTAGCATTGAGCCTTGGGCAGGTTCTGGAGCGTCTATATGGAACATTTCACTTTATGCATATCTCTGTTCTCATACTGCTAATTCCCTGCAGGCTAACAGCTATAGATCTTACAGTGTCCCATACTTCAACAGAGGAATGGTGCCTACAGCAAACTTAAAACTGGTCTGATTTATGTTTGCCCTTAATTTGTTCCCTATTTCCCATCAGTCACAGACAAGTGAGAGAGAGAGAGCAAAGAAAAAGCAAGAAAAAACAAGAGTATCACTTCAAAAAAGATCCTTTATTTGGTGAAGTGTGAGGCTTTTGGCCCTGATCTCCTAGGTGTTCTTTAATGAGCTCGGTTATGCTCAAGATTTTTGCTACATTACATCATTCAGAGGGGAGGAGAAAAAAGAACACCTGAACGCCTCATGTTCCATTGCACAAACAAGCCTTCCATTTTCTCTGAGAGGCAACTTAAAAAAAGAGCAGGCACCACTTCAAATGCAGCTTTGCAAGGCATTTATATTGCAGCACTGTGCAGGAATATATTAGTCTTTAAAGTATCAAAATAACCTTAATGAAACACATCTGAGAATATATCATAAAGGTGAATTTCTGTAAATATTTGTGTTTCTAATTAAGCATAAATATTAATTTAGAAAGAAAAATACAAAAGTATTACTATCCAACAGGACATAGCCTGAACCAGTTTTAAGCTCTGCTCCTGGTTTTGCTCATTGTTTGTGTACATTATGCACACAGTATGCAGTAGCATGATTTCTTAAAGCCTGCAAAACAATGCAATAAGCTGAATCTTAACATCAGTGCACTACAATACACTGTTATGAACAGACAAATTGGTCTCAGTCAGTACATTTGAATGGAAGGTTTCATATAAAATACAATACAAAGGTTTCATTTCAGGAACATATTAAATATACATTGTATTAAGAAAGTGTGTTTGTCTATTGATATTATACAACTCACAAATATAGGCTGCAAAACAATGGGATTAACAAAGTGAATATTTTACCCTTCTTTATGCTCTTTGCACAACATGCAGTCAATCCAACACAGGGTCACTGCATATTGTAGCGGTCCCAAAAAAGCCCCTGCATTTCCAAAATGGTAAATTTTCAGGAGAAGGCCAACATGTTCTTAAATGTTAAGGCAAGTTAATGTTGAGGCTTTATCCCATGTCATTTTTATTGGTCCATCTATTGTTAAATGTGACAAAGAAAAATAAAAATTAGAAATAAAAATCCTAAAAATTACAATAGGGCTTTTAGCACTGCTTAAAGAGTGAAGATGCATGGTTTCTTTGAACAGCAATCATAAAACCTTTGTCGCAGAGCAAACAAATGCACTCGATTCAGCTGACAGCTAATTCTACTCTGCATCAAGAGGAATCTGGTGCAATCGATAATGTCTGGGGTCAAGCACTTCTAGGAGAAAGTATGTTTTAATTAATGTGTCCAGCTACAAGTACTGGTCCCAAAGTGATAAGCTTTAAGGAATATTCCAACATTTTCAGCCTTTTTCATCTGTAGCATATGGGGCCATAACAGAAAATATGCATGAAGCAACTGTCAATTGACTTTTTTCAAATGTGCTTTGGTTCAGTTGATTGTTGTTCCTTTTTCTAAATACACTGGAATCATTGTCTGGTTAACATGGTGTGAAGAATGCCAGAATATTCCTCCCTTGTTTTAGTTTTGCACGGTCTTGACATTGATGGAGGACAGGCACTTGCTAATGCTGTGGAAGAAAGGGCTCACAAATATGTCCATCAGACTGGCCCAGACCACTTGAAGGGAGGGTAGTACCATCATGCAGCTATGCACCAGTGGCATCACCACCCTGCACACAACACAGGAAAACGACATAACACACCCATCACACAATATAGTACTTTAAAGAAATTAATCAGTGTCAGACAGTTTGCCTACTCAAGTATACACTGTCCAATGTACACTGTGCACTATGATCATCATAAATACATTAAAGTTGTATATCTGTCATGTCAGAATATTCTAACCACCAATTGTTAACATGTAGTCGGTTATCTAGCCTCCTATGGATCCAGTATCCAGCAAAATTTGATTCTACGTGAACAGTTTTAGATTAGGAACGGTCAGTGGATGCATCAGAAAGTATTTGTGTGATTTGGAACTCGTCTGAGGTTACCAGAATTTGTCAGCTTTTTGACCGAAATGCCTGTGTAGTACACTCATAAGTTAAGCGGATCATCCAAACACACTTCCCATGAATGGTTCCTTGCACCACTTTTTATCCGTCTGACTTTCCTGAAGGATTTTATAGTACTGTTTTTACTATCAGTTGACTCTTCACAGTTTGTATAGTAATTGTCTGTGGTTGGTTGTTTTGCATGCCAGTCAAATATCCTTTTCCTGCCACTGAAGGTGGTTTTCTGCCATGTTGAGGAATAAAACCTACCCCTGCTGATAACCTGAACTGTTACAATATTGGTCACATCTTTCAAGAATGCATCAGTGCATATGAGCTATATAATCAAGTTAATCTCTGGAGCTGTTCTCAGCTGTCTGACCCAGTTTATGAAGGTAATTGTAATGGTGTTTAGTAAATATCTTGGGCTTACAGTGTTAAGCATTCACCACTGGTGTTTCCGCTAGAAACTAGAGTCTGACATTTTTGCCGCCAACACATTGTGTGACAAGTGACAGTAAAGGTGTCACGGGGTTGTGTAAATAGAGAACTCAAAAAAGGGGTTTTAAATCTTTAAATATATATATATATATATGTATACAATTTGATTGCTAGAATTATAGATGGATACAGTTCTCTCAATGTGTTTACAGCCTACATGGATTAATACTAGTCTAACAGCTTTGTCTAGCAATCTATTATTTTAGTGCTATTCCCTCATTTGCTTTTTGAACTGCGGAAACACTGACAAACTTCTGATCTTATCTGGATCTTTTTCAAAGACTACATGCTTCTAAGCTTATGGAAACAGTGTTGTTATTGGTTTCTCCCAGTTCTGAACAATCACAGTAAGGTATGCTCAATTGCAAAAACACTGCTAAACTACAACCTGTGTCTAACTGGTTCTAACATAAGTGTAAATGTGAAGAAGGTTAAAGTTAGGAACCCAACTAGAATGCTAGTAATATGGCAGGAGATACGTGAGGCTTTTTTCCTTACATTCCAGCATGCTGCTCAAAGGCATTTACTATTGGACACGTTCTGTGCAACAAGCCAACTTTTAAATATACCTTTACATTGGTATGTTAACTGGTACATGCATATATCCACAGGCATTGGAACATTTTAAATGTTGGCGCATGATGGGAACATTAGTTAAATAATTAAGTAATTTAGTTTCTGCTATTTATAGCAAACGTGACGTAATACATCTGACATTATTTTGTTTCCCACATGCCTTTCCTCTATTACTATGTTTTTTTCTTTGTTTTTTCCTATTTCCCAATGTCCAGCCCTTATCTAGGTGGGTACCAGCCAAAGCAAATATGCTTAAAATGGGTCTTTGGAAAATATTCTCCAAAGCCAAAAGCCTTTACCCAACAAGAAGACTTTTCGTACCAAATATGCACACAGCTGAGGAGGCCAAAGACAATTCCAGCCACAAATGCCAGTGGGATGGCGAGAAGCGTGGTGAGGAGTCGATAGAATATAAATTTGAGTAGCTCAAAAACAGCATGGCTCCATATCCATACTGTGTCGAAGCTGTGAGTAGACGTGGGCTCTGCAATGATGTCTTCAAATTCAACCTGTCAAAAACAAAAAAAACAAAAAAATAAACACCACAAAAGCCAGTCATATAATGTTTTCCAGCTCCTGGAAAGATTCCACTATGAATATAATAACACATTTCAATATTATCCTGTAAAAATTATTATTAAAGATTAAGGATTATTATTTAAAATAAAATATATTAATATTAGTAAGAATAATGTTTTAATGATAAATAAGTATACTTCTAATAAAACACAAATGTTTTGTCTATTGTCACTAAAAGATCTATTAATATTATAATCGTCTAGTTTTACACCTGTTCTACATATATAAACAATAAAATCCCACCTGTACTACGATAAACCCCGCCCTCTAAGCTGCAATTGGCTTGTACAAAAGTTACAGAGCTGCCGACTCCTGAGAAATACAATGGAGTGTGAACTTCTAGCCAATCGTAGCGAAGGAGGCGGGACCTGTCGAATTACGGGTGGTGAACAAAAACCAGGATAGACACTTTAGAGAGATTCGTATGATAGAGATAATAAATATCACACATTAACACTAAACCCACTGAACTTGAGTGTAGTTTAAAACAGGCAAATCCACAAATGTAACACATGCAACATTTAAACCTTCAGTGAATAAACAGGACCTTCAGAACACAAATTAAAGCGAAACAATATCTGAGAGACATCAAACTAAAATAATGGCGTTACTAACATGTCACATTTCAACAGTGGTTACATGTAAAACGACATTTGAATACTCAAACCTACAACATTGAGTTGAGGGTCTTTTAATGCTTTACCTTTAAATGAGCGTTTATATTATTAGGGTCCCGGTCCAGGTCTGTTGAATAAATCTTCTCTTTTTTCGTGAGGATCGGTTCAATCGACTTATTGAATAAATCCTCGTCCATGATGACACTGGTCTCCGCTTTTTCTTTTTCGAGACCCATTTTCACTTTCCAAAGCAGAACCTTCACAAACCTCCACACCGTGCACGCGGAATGAAGCTCCACGCCCCTGGCTACGCCCCGCCCATAGCAACGCACACACCCCCTTCACAGCCTCAGACAAAAAGCGGGCTGTTTCTCAACTTGCTACTGTACAAACAAACAGCTAGGTTGATAGATTTTACATTTTACAGTAAAGTAATGACTGACAAATAAATAGTAATTCCTCCCGAAATAAAACTCAACATCTGAAAACTATCATTCTAATAAGGTTTTATACCTGTTATTCATCTAATAAAAGCAGTATTATAGTACTGCCCTCTTGTTTGTGTAAGGTCTTCTACCGGTGTAGAGCATGAAAAAAGTGAAAAACTGAAAAAAGTGCTCTTTAAAGCGTTTACATTATACACTGGTATTATTAAGGCAAAAATATTGTATTAAAGCTACCCTGAAATGTATCATCTTATGATTCACACACCCATCCAGTCACTCACGCGTTAGTCATTTTTCAATGTTTTTGAAACGTGGAAGGAGACCAGAACATGTGGATGAACCTCATGCAGAAATCAGACAAACCACACCACACAGGTGGTGGTGACCCAGGGCAAAGCTCCAAACCAGCTCCCAAAGATTCTGGAGCTTGTGGAAGTAACACTACCTGTCATGCCACTGTGACTTTATGAAATTATTAAAAGTAAATATTATCAGGACTGTGGTTATTTCATAATGGATCGTTTATTCATCGCTCTATCCATCTATTTATTTATCCATCACTCCATACAAGCATCCATCCATCCGTCCATTTGTCTGTTCATTATCATTACACAGAAAACCACTAAAAGCATTGCACATGTGTGTTTTTGGATATCAAACAAAAAGTGCTATTCACTGCAGATAAAGCCTTACTGTAAAAGAAAAAAATCTGTTTGCAGTGTCTGTGAGAAATCCCCTAGCCTACTCTTAACTTGAAATGTTAAGTTAGTAACTTATTAAGTACAGTGTTATAATAATAGAAACTATAATTAACAACATGAGTGTCATCATCCTTTAACAATGTCTCACCTGCTGTCAGGGTTGCCATGACCACAGTGTAGGACCTTTCTCTGCCTCTCATAAATGCAAATATCTTTTCTCTCTTTATCTATGTCAGGGTTGTCATCAGTTTTGTGTGAGTGTTTCTGAGCATTGAGAATTTATGTGAAAAAAAATGACTAGAAGGAAAGACATTATAGGGTTTTTATTGGAGCTTTTGGTAGGTTTGGTAATTTGGATGCTTTTAATTATTATATTTAATAAATATATTATATTTTAAACCATTTCTATATGTGTCACTACTGAACCCTGTCTAAGAGACAGAAGTGCATTCAAACTGATGGAGGTGCAAACAGTAAGCTCATTGTGTTGAAAATAGTTAGAAGGGAAAATAGCGCGAGGCCTTTGTAGATCATGACAGCAAAGCAATACACAGAGAGAAGCATTTTACCCCCAGTGACACAAACAATGCAGTACCTAATCCCCTGGATAAACTCTCGGCTGGTTTTGAAGCTGAGCAAAGCATCAGTGCTGAGTACTGTGATGCAGGACCTACTCGTCTGTTTGTATGCATTCACTATCTGTGTTTGCGAGCTATGATCAATAGAAATGTCAATAGAGTGCGACTGACCTCGCGCTCTCTCTGTGGGTAAGGTGACCCTCCCTCTTCCTTTACCACTCAGAATGATGCTAACCAACATGAGCATCTGTTAGCTAACATAATAGCCTGAGCGCTTCGGTCTCCTCCTCCAAGCGTGTTGAGATTTCCAGTGGAACCAAGATAAAATAACCCTTCTCCAGAGTGTTACATGTTGAATTTTTTTTGTGTACACTAATAAGTTAATATCATTGCTGGTTTCATGCTAAATGAAGATAATATAAATGTGCTTAAATGATATTTGTCCACAAATTATTTCATTCTCTATCTAATCTATCTACCCCATATCTCTGTAGGTTCATAAACTCTCATGAGTTTTCGAGAGAGAGTATGTCTGGTCTGTGGTGACCAATGGAGATTTGTCAGTTGAGAGAGGTCCTCCTTCAGACCCTCCTCACACATTCTGTGACCTTCTTTACTGATTCAAGTGTTATTATAACTGTAAAAGTTGAATCATTTGTCAGCATCTTTTAACCATATGCTGCAAATTGCTTGAATGTAACTGACTCCTAATGTCACATGGATTTAAAAAGTATCTTTCCAAGAGATAGCATCTTAAATTTTCTCTCTCTCTCTCTCTCTCTCTCTCTCTCTCTCTCTCTCTCTCTCTCTCTCTCACATATGCATTCATAATTTGCTGAAAACAACAAAAGACATATGATAATGTTAATACTTATGAGCTCAAAATGAGAAAAATTATATAGACAATATAAACAAGATCTGAGATGACTGCTGCAAGTCTACCTGTGTTTTTCCTGTGAACTCAAACCTGTCTTACAGCATACTGTTTGGAGAGAACATAGCAAGCTAACACAGATGACTCAAATCCCTCAAAGTCAGCTGACTGAAATGGCACTCATAATTCACATTTTGATGTTTATTTTCACAGAAATAACTGATGGACTACTGGCTACCAAATGTTGTTTAACTTGGCATGCATAGTTTGTGAAATTGCTACAGAAAAGAATGGAATGAAATGGCACATTGGAGTAGCTGCACATGAACTGAAAGTTGTCATGTCTGTATGTCTGTATGCCAGAAGGCTGTAAAACACTTAAAGGCAAAATTTACTATGCCTTTTTAATTCAATAATAGTAATAATAATAATAAAACACTTTTTATAAAAGTCTGAGAATGTTTCTTGACAATTTGCTGCTCTCCAGTCTGTTTGTGTGCTCAAAACAAGACTTTAATGTGTTTAAAAAACCCCAGTGTTAGTAAACAGGTAAAAAACAATGCATCTATGTCTGGTATGCCACATAATTAAACTTAAGTCACATACACAGTCGTTTTTTCCCTCAAACATACGGTTCCATCTTAAAAGACACTGAGCTTCTGAACATAAATGAACCAGAGAGAACAACATTTCCCTACAATCGTAGACATCCCCTTTAATTTCAGAAGAATTTTTGGATGAGCAGGTGTCCATAAAATATAGGTATATTTAATGTAGTAGATATATGGATTTTTATACAAAGAACTTTCAGTGGCCCACAGAATTAAGCCCAGTAGCTCATGATCTGTGGCACCTTAGAAAATGTCTACAGAAACTCTCCTATTGACAGACTGTACAGTAGCATGGCCTGTAACCCTTGTGTTTTTGTGTTCATTCAGATAATGTTTAATGAATCAGCCAACAACAGACATTCCCAAGGCACAGTGAATTCCCTGCCGAATTGATCAGGGTGTGTGGAATGCAGTGGCAGGCTTCCTCTTGCCTGATGAACACGAAAACAACGGTATCCGTGAAGTCTCCAGCTGTTGTGACTTCCTGACACAACACAATATGGAAACCTCACAAACCTTGGTGTCTGTAAAAGTCTTCATCTGTATGAAGAATGCACTGTGACATATGACATTCATGCAAACAGCCTTGACGTTTCTGAACATTTTCACTTTCTGAGCGGCATGACAGATAGATGAGGCTGTTTGTGTGAGTCTTGGACATTTTGTTCTGATTCTTTGCACAGTACCTTAAATGGGTGCAATTATACAGGCAAAGCTATCGCAAAAGAGACAGTCAATAAAAATCAAACAGATGTTTCATAAAGTTTATAAACAATATTCATTGAACATTTTCTTGATACCTAGAAATTACTTAATACTTTTCAGAAAACTTGAGATTAGAACAGTGTTGGAGTTATGGCAGAAGAAAATTAGTTGAAACTGAATTATCCACTCAACTGAGACATCTTTGAATTTAAGATTCAAGGAGTAACAAGACTAAAGTTGCTACCAGGGACTGAATGTCAAAACCTTTGTAGCATTTCTTAAAATATGCATCATCAGGACAGACTTGTTGATGTAGTTTAGAACAAAGTATGACCTCAAAGTGTAGCTGAATACGAAGGGCATCCATTTTAAACAAGAGGTGTTGTGCCAAATTTAATCTTAATTACAAATCACACACAATATCTGACCTCACTAGTGTCCTTGTAGACCAATGTGTGTCGCTGTTCAGATAATCACTGGATGAGCATCAATTGTGTGTCCCCAAATCTTTGACCACAGAGTGTATGTGCTGAAATGTACTGCACCATATGCCCCACTCCCTTTATGTCTTGGCAGGGAATGTTGCCTTCACTGTTTAATAAAGCTGTCAAAGTGAACCCAGTCTCTCTATCTGTGGTTGGAGCTGTTAAACATTTGATGGTTTCACTGTTTGCAGACATTGCAGAAACACACACACACACACACACACACACACACACACACACACTCACACCTGAAGCCTGAGGCAACATTGTTCAGGGAGCATGCTCAGCAGCGGGAAATAAACATCGTTCGCCTAGTAAACAGGAATTAGTGGGGTAGGAGTTTCTGGAGAACAGGGGGAGAGTCCTAACAAGCCTTGGAGAAGAGTACATACTAAAGTTCTGACATGGTCACCAAGTCCTGTTGAGTGGAAAATACATCTTTTCAACATGACAGCTGCCTCCAACCATTTTCCAGCATAGTTCAGATAAGATGGACAACTCACAGCCGAGTGTCTAAAACACTGCACATGCCAGTTATGCTATGATGCTTTTTCTAGCAGGGCTGCTTCCATTTTTTACAATGAAAATAACAGATTCTGGGCCAGTAGAAACTGTTAGCATTTGAATGTTATTACTCACAAGATGAAGAGGCAAATAAGTTTGCCAACACTCACAGTTTTCTAGCTGAAAAACTATAATAGGCTACATTATGATTTGCCATTAACAGTGTTAGCTGAAGGGAGAGCCAGCTACTGAGCAAGGAAAACTGCAGTAATGGTTCACTACCGCTGTGTATACACAATGTAATGTGTGGTTGACCTCAAGGGTTTTCATAGTAGCTTTATCATTGCTTAATCTTGGCATTAACGTTATTCCAACAGAGCAACAAAGTTTTAACCAAAATCAGGTCTATAAAGAAAACCAAATAAATGAATGGAGAAAAGACAAAGAAAGAATGTTCAATTGAAATCAAGAGCTTTTAAGTGATCATGACACAGTATTGTATAGTTTTGATAGTATTCTGTTTGTTCTAGTCTTGTGCCAAACTATATCATCTTCAGGCAGGTAGAGGTTTCATGCCTGACATCGTCTGCTCTGCTTTTCTAATACCCAAGGATAGGAAACTCATGGATGGAAAGAGATGATTACAGAAGCTAAGTGAAGCATGGCAGCAAACCAAATAGAGGAAAGTGGAAATACATATCTTTTTATTCTGAAGCAAAAGGAGGCAGGTAGCCATGCAATGACAGTGTAGGAAGGTATGTGCAACAACAAGCATGCTTCTGTGACCCTTTTTCATGGAGAGTGCACTTATGAGCTGACAGATTGATTGGCATTCATGAAGGATGTTTTTTTTTCTCCCACAGGAAGTCTTACTGAGAAAAATTCCTGAAGTGTAATGAAAGCTGTAATACTGGAAACTAAGACTTAAGGATCAGAAGCATTTTACAGGAAGCTGGGTGTCAAGATTGAAATGCAGTTATTATTACTGATATCTTGAAGAAAGAAAATCTACACAAACAATCCTAAATCTCACGCAGTAAAGATAAAAGGCAAAATTTCAAAAGTGTTTTACATCGAAAACTTTCGTCTAAATTAACCTCATTGCAAAAGGTTTTCCACTGGCTGGGAACGTCTAGCCAGGGCTTTGACGCATTCTATTGGTGAGTACTTTTCTACAGAGTTTATGAACAAAGGAAAAGCAATATATAGAGACCATGGGATGGGATCTATGGGCTGGGTCTAATTGTCATTTGTAGAACGTTTTTAGTCTGATAAATATAGTTACCATGGTGAGGCAATGAGTTCTTGAGTTCTTGGGTCAAACTGGAGTGTACACTTCTGGTGAGCATTTAAATATCACAAAAACCTTTGAAAATGAAATATATGCACATAAAACCCATAATGAGAGAGACCCATACTGAATTTTCTTAATATATGACCTCTTTCCATTTCCAGTAGTACTGAGATATAGCAGTGCTTTCATAACCCTGAGGCTGGACTTAGTAAACACTGTCAAAGTGATACTTAATTTCAGAAAATGGGTTCTGTGTCTTATTCCCCCTGAAATAAAGCTTGATAGGAAGACAAACTCAGTTCTGTTTACGATGCTCCTGAAAATAAAGATGCACTGTAGTCATGCTCTCCCAGAACACAAACAAGTAAAATAGCCCAGAGGAATCTGCCACAGTCATCACCAAGGCAGTGTCAGTGTCACGATCTAAACCACAGTGATTCCCAGCCTCCTTTTCCTGTCTGTTAGTATTTAGTCTCACATGGCAACACTCTTATCTTACTCCTTTCACAGAATGTGGATGATTAGCATGTTCTGGCTGCTTTTTGTGCGGCCAGACTCACATTTTTATTGTTCTTGTAATTTACAAATGAAACTATACCTTATAAAACATGTTCACAGTTTAAATAGCTATGTGGTAAATGCAAATGTTCACCTGAAAAAAAAAATCAAAGTTCCCAAGAAGTTTTTGGTGTCTGAAGTTTGTTTCTTAAGTTTGTACTGGAACTATCAGGCTAATGTAGCAAGCAGTGGCTTAGCACATCAATTAGCAGCAGCATTCCTCATCAAATTCCACCCAATTTTTAAGTAATCTCAAATAGACTTGTTTATGTGGCTTCTTACTCTGTAAGACTTACTGTTTCTACTAAAATGGAGATGCAGAGCAAAAAACAGACAACTATGCACTCCAAGTCATTGAAACTGCTTTTCATGCGCTAGCCATTTTTTAAACAGATAAAAATATGTCATTTTATTTTTACTCTTTGTTATTATATATTTTATTCTATTTTTGATTATTTAAGGTTTTACCATAATTAAATATTCTATAAATCAATTTGATTTATTAGATATTATATAGTTTTTCCTTGTGTCCATCAATTGTAAAATACTCTAAAGTTGCTATTTAGAGTTTGATAGATTGACCGATTGACTGACTGAGGTACAGCTTATGAAACATTGTTGCAAACCAATCAAATTTACTAATGGCAGTGGCTATATTTAGCAGGGTAATAAACAGTTCTGCAACACTATGAAATTTGTTCAGATGTTTAGCTTAAGGTGTTTTTCTGTGCTGGAAAAAAAACAGGTTGAAACTATGAAAGTTCACCCTTGCAACTTTAAGGACCTAAAGGGCCTGCTACTAAGGTCTAGCTGCCACATATCACAGAACTACTTCAGATGTCTTGTGGAGAGTCAATGGGCCCAAGCTGTTTTGGTGGCATGAGGGGAATCTATATAGTATTAGGATGGTGTGTGTAATATTATGGCTTAACGTTGTAGCTGGAATATACAACTAAAGCAGGACAAAATTGTGTGTCGCTCTTGGTTTTTTGAACCCTGTTGAGGCTCTTGCACTCACTGACACTAATGAAATTCTGGCCTGATGGACAGAGGCACGGCTGTGGGATCGTAAACAAACTTGGTGGCAACCACCATAGAGCTTGTAGTTTTCCAGGCATGTTTACATTGGGATATGAGGGATACCCTTGTGTGAGGAGGGCTATGGGGCATTTTTGACTCCCTAGTGAGGGAAACCCTTCAGCAAGGATTTTTCAAATAATCATTTAATACTACACAGAATGAGCATGAATTATGCTGGAAGCAACTACCAAGAGTAAGACCTCTCATTGGTGTTTTGGACAGAGAATATTCTCTTCTCTGTGTGACTGGGGGTGGTGACCATGTTGCTAACAAGATCCTGCAGCAGTCAAACAAAACAGCTCTCTGTGACTCACCAGCAGAGCGGAATCCCGTGCTAAACCTTGCCTTTAATTACTCACTCCTTCACTCTCACTTTCTTTCCCTCACTTTCCTTCCAACCACTCCATAAGCCAGTACACAGCTCCTCTTTTACCCCTCCCTCGGCTGTGATGCTTAAACGCCTCAGTTGAGGATATTTTTAGGGATTGCACTCCCCTTTCCTCAATTTTGCTCCACAAACATTGACCTGGAGTCTTGATGAGAGGTTTATTCTCTCATTTATTTAGTCTTCATGTTGAGTGTGCACTCCCATTTCAGCAATTTGTCAGACCTGACTACATGCTGACTCCATGTAAGTCAGTGGGTGAACGAAGCATGTAGGTGAACTGAACTGTTTTACTTCTCCAGGAATCTTGCCAACCTCAGGGAATATAGTGTTTTGAACTTCTTCAAAGCTGAAAGAACACAGAGTGTAGCCATAGACATAACTAAGTAACCATTGGTTAGGGCACATATCTTGTGTGTATGAGATTCTTGGCAGGTTTTTGTGATGACAGCACTTAGGATCAGGCCTTTAGAACACACTTCTGCTGAAAATATAGCAGTCACATTTTCCTAACTGGTGACACAATTGCATAACACTTTTGCAAGACTTTTGCAAGAAAAATGCCTTAGAGTATCTGTTGTGTACCTCCAGATGCTAACTGCTCACTCAGGGGCCAATTTAAAGTCCAGATATTATGAGGACTTTGTGATATTTGAGATATTTGTGATATTTTAAAAAAAATGTATTTGTTTTTTATTTTTTGCCAGCTTCAGGTGCATATTGACCATGCTTTGCCTATTTGTTTTGTATGAAACTGACACTAATCCTTAAACCACATTTATTATAGGTATGCAAATTGTGTTTTTTAAGCATATGCATTTGCGAGAGGCTTACATAAAACATAGGAGAGTTGTGCAGAAAGCAGGGCCGTTGCTAGAGATTAATGATTAGGGAGCTAAGACTTAACCGGGGGGTCTGGGGTAATTGCCTCATAGCAGCAAATTTCTTTGACGAAGTACAGATTTAGCAAAGCCACAGGGAGCTAACAGAACACTAAAGTTCTGTTACTCCCAGTTTTTCAGCTCCGCTGCAAAACAAACCGCTGTAGGAGGGACTGTGATTTCATTGGCGGCACGTTGAATGATGGACAGATATCTCTGGCTGCTGATTGGCTAAATAAAGGTAACAACCAATGAAAAATGCGTTCTCTGTTTAGGAGCAGTGGAGAATGTGGCCCTTGCTCTGACTGAGAGAGAGCTGTGTGCTTCTGTCTCAAACATAACAGTGTGACCTCAAAAATATGTAACAAAACGTGTCCCGTATTGGTTCAAAATGTAACACATCTTTCATGGGGGTGGGTGGAATTATAAATGCCCATGGCAGAAAGGACACCTTGAGGTGAAGTAATAACTGTAGTAACAGTTTCTACTCATCTTGGAAGGCTATACTTTGGATTTTAGAACCATGTTTTGAATAATTAATAGCTTACATAAAAAAGCATGTGAGCAGTAATCTTGAATTATTAGTTACAGAGGCTTTTGAATTACAAAGAAATTTTGGTGACTCAAAGCTCATGTACAGCATTCCATTTTATTTCAACTTAGACAAGTGGTGTATGCATCACAACTGAACATGTGTCCACAATGGGTGTACCTGATCACTTATTAACAGGGGTGTCTACAATCTTTTGGACACATATAGTGAATTATGTCTTTTATTTTATTTTTATGTATTTTCATATAAAGATTTTTTAAACACATGGACTTTGTGTGTATTGAAAATACCTTAAGTCTACTCATAGAGTGTTACAGAGATAAAATTTTGCATGTACATTTTGCAAGACATTTGCATGGCAATTTAGTTGACATGACAAGGGTAGGAAAAATGTAGCATAGGTACATATGTGACAATGTGATCATGTTCATATTTCTCATTTCTCACCTCTCAACTGTGACCGTAAAGGGGTTTTACTCTGTTTGTAATCTGCAGGAGCTCAGTTCTTCCAGCAGGCATATGACCAGAGCAACAGGCCAGTACCCAGCAGGGATGAATGAGGTGCAAATGAGGCAACACATACCAGCACAACCTGCATCCACTGTACTCCAGCAAACACACTTCAGCTGGACAAGCTTAACCCCTCACAGCTAACTCAGTACCAAGGGAAACACTCATGTACAACAACCTTCATAATAACATGGGCACTCTATGGAATGCGAAGGAAGGTAAACCCCTACTAAATAACCTTTTATTGGGTTAATTTATCATATAAGTGTAAAGAGAGACCATAATGCTTCTTCATCATCATCATTTCCCTTTATTTCTCCCTTCTCTTTCTTCTTTCTCCTCCTATGTCTCCTTTTACTTTTCACTCATCCTCTCAATTTCCCTCTCGTTAGGTTTTCTTTGTTCTTGTACTTCTTAATCATCATAGCCTCAAGCCCTGTTTAAAGGCTCTAAATAAGGGAAAAGCTTTGAGGCTCATTATATGGGAATGTCTGTGTAATGAGGGCCAATCCCTGTAGTAAAGCTGCAACAAGAAAAAACCTAAACAGAAAACTCAGTCCTCTGCCATTGGACCACACACTCTCTCTGTTAAAATGTGATGTTAGAGTGGATGGAGTGAGGGGAGTGTGTGTGTGTGTGGTATTTTCATGCCGGTACTTCAATGGAAGCTCTGCTCATGAGAGCAGAGTAATGAGAGCACCGCTAAACCCGTGTTCTGCGCTTCATTGAGGATGTAATGAAGATGTGAAAACAGATGTTGGAAGGAATCACCCTCACACCTCCTCTCTACACCCACTACTGCCACTGTCCCACTCCCGGCTCATAAACAATGAATTGGCAAACAAGATACATGCTGAAAAGGGTGTGGCTAACTTAGGAAGCAAAATTTTCCAGTGATAGCTCTCAAAGAATGTGGCCTTTGGGAACCAGATCCCTTTTGTCTTTCAACACCCAAGGGCTTTGCTTTAATATTGGCGTATAAAAGAAAAACCCATTGTTGTGCAGGCTTACGTGTAACAAACTATTCCCGAAGCTAAACTGCTAAATACTAGCATTGTTATCTTTAGTTAAGTTGATACCTATGCCTGGAATTAATCTAATTATTATCGCTTGACAAAAATATTTCATTTTTATGACTTCTAGACTATGATGTGTGAGTCACCCAGATGAAATACATTTGTACTACAGGAGCTTATAATATGCTAATTCCTAATGACCAACTAGTGTAAGGTCTGTTTAGAAGAAAACAACACCCTATTAAGTCATGATAATTAATTAAATCATCTTAATTAAACTTTTGTTATGTTCTGATAATAAAATAATTATTATTTATTTTATTTATTTTTTATTTATTTATTATTTACTTATTATTATGATAAAATACAGTAGAGAAAAAAGCTAAACTGTAAGGCTGCTGTAGTGTTCCCTGTTTTATTCCAACAGCTATATTGTACATTTTATCTTTCTTAATTATATGTTCATGAGCAATTACAGATGGTGAGAGGTCAGCAAAAAGACAGTTGTGTCACTGAATGGTTAATCCTGGGCAGAAATAGGTTGTTATGTCCAAAAAGTATAAATCTTTTTCAAGTTTCCAGCAACTGAGACATCTCTGCAACTGGTCTGGGCTACTTTATGACATCAAGGCACTGGAAAATAAACCTGGGTCAGATTTGTACTTTCTGTGTCTGAACAGACTCCTCTGGTCTTCACATTATGAGGACACCATTGTCTCCACTTTCAGTGTCATGAATATGTAAAACAGAATTTTAAAACATACTAAGCTCTGGGTCTGTTTGCTTGTGCCTAACTACGAAAGTACAGTTGTATTTGTTCTGTAGTAAATTATTGAGACAGCTGCAGAGATGGATTGCAGGGCTTGGACAATAGGGAAAGAAATCAGACAACCGGATGAACACTGCCTCTATTGGACAGACTGAAAAAAGTGGTGAGAATCAGGCTGTTCATTTGTGTGTGATGGTGGAGCCTAAGCACTTACACTGTTTATAGCTTAGTGTGAGCTGCAGGTGGCTTGGGTCACAGCTAGTGTGTACCAGGTTTACAGCTAGTGTACGCTAACTGTGAATGGAATCCAGGATTAAAGCCTTGTTCCTTTTCTGCTATTTTGAAAACTAATGTATGCATGCTTTATTCATTGGTGCACTTTAGATGGATATCCTTATGCTCAGATGGAGAATGTATCTGCTAATGTGAAGCTAATACTCCTAGGTTTGGGGAAAATCACATTTGATTCTGGAGCACACAAGAATGCACATGCCCAGGGCTTCATTTCTATTAAAGCTAAAAATACATTGGATCCATTTCAGTGAAACAAGTTGAGTTATAAAGCTCTCTGCCAAGTGTTGTCCATGTGCTTCATTCCTTGTGTCAGAGATATATTAGATAATTTTCGCATATTTGTAGAATTACTTTATTGGTGTCTGACCAAATGGCTGTTTAAATGGGTTCAGAGTCAAGTCAAAGTGGCACATGGACTCTGAGTACATCTGAAGTTTTGGCTTTGGGCTAATTTTAGTCACATTTTTGCACTGTTCTTCAACAAAATTTGATGTTGAACCCAGAGAGCAAGAAAAGACACTCCACTGGGACGTTCAACCGTGGAATTATAAACAGTGAGACCATGAAGGCTCTTTTTTTTCCCCCTGGTGATGGCAACACTGTTCATATCAACTCTCCAGTCTGTTCAGCCTTATTGCGTGTTTCTCTCAAAACCATGTAAGGACATTTTGGGCTCCTCCAGAGCCACAGGAAGCTAGCGAGATAGAAATCCTCAGCTTTCTCTCTACAGAAACGCAGTCTTGGCAGTGGAGTCTTGAAGCTCATAAAAGTATGTGGTCTTTGTTCAATGCAGAAATGTAACGGCATTGTAACTGGGATAAACCTTGCAAATGTTGCCATCCTTGATATGAAACAGCTAGTATACTGTCTCATGCACAGCCATGCAGCAGTGATGTGCTGGGCCTTTAAGAGGCAGTGTGATCTTCACCATCATTGGCTGGCATATAGCCCTTGTCCAGCCATGGGCAGAGAAAACAGGGAGGGGTCAAATAAAGGGTTGCTATGGCAGCCTAATACAACATCTGTTTAAAACATGCCATAGTTTTGTGTCTCTTTAGTGACCTCTTAGTGATGCTTGCGTACATTAGAGCATGATTACTCACTGCTAGATGAAGGTGCTTGGCTTTGATAGAGTGCAGGAGTGAAGCAGACTAATTTGGATGTGAAAAATCAGCTCAGCGATGGAGTTCTGGGAGACGGATAATACTTTGGATTGCTTAAAGAGTAAAGCTAATTTCTCAGGTATTTGAAGAACTGTAAAGACATGGCTTTGCTTGATGATAAGCATTACATCATATTAGCATTATACTGTATAGGACCTGACTGCAGTGGCAAAGGAACTAGAACTTTTCAAGGTTTTGTTAATGTTTTCATTTTACTATGTCAGAATGCAAGTCATGCTATAAGCTTGCTCAAGAACATAATCAATTGTCCTGTGTATTAAAAATATCCAGACATTAATTTGCTAATGTTCATGTGGTGTAACTGGGACCTTAGTGTCCCCTGATGTGTTCTGTTTTCCCATTAATACTTTTATTGAAAATTACCTTTAATAAACAATAAAGGCTCGTTTACTTGATATACATTTGGGATATTTTGCAGTATGCAGAGGCATACTCTGCAAATGCTACTGACAAATCTGCTCCTCACAGAGGCCTACAATAATGCTCTGCTTGATCACTGGCATAACACAAATATGATGCATTTCCAAGGGGTGAGTTAAAGTTGGAGAGGACATGTTAAAAACAGTAGTGGTATTGGACCGTGGAGTACGTAAAAGTGCATCATCACTATGTGAAAGCTATTAATTAGGGAGGACAAAACATCCTCCCATTAATGATCACTTTTGGTCATTTATCATGTTTTTTCATGTATTGTGAACCTACACATGTTTCCTTTTCAGGCCTTTTCATGCTTAAATTCCCAATAAGTCTTCTTAACCTTAGCTAAAGGAATGTGTTTGTAGCAACACTACACTCCTCTTACTTTTCTATGACAATGAAAAATGATAAAACCAACATTAGTTCCAGAGTTCACGATCACTCCCTCTCTCTCACAATCCATCTCCAGTATGTGAGTAGATAGGCCTTGCTGAGTGCTCACTCAGGAAGTTATGTGTGGTAGATAACAGCAGGAGAGGGAGGTGGGGTCAGAATGCCCAGCCAAACTCTCAAAGCCAGAGCCTTAGCGAGGTCACTAATTAATAAAGGCAAGGAAATGGTTTTGTTTTCCTTGCACAGCTGAACATGAAATTAAGGCTTTATCTACAGTCTCCAGGCTCTTGGGCCCAGGGGATAGGCTCATGGAAGTGGACCCTTCTCCACACGCAAACAAACATGGAACTAGTGGCCTGGCTTAGCCCAAACTTTCAAAAAACAGCAAAGGACTAATCACCTTTCCATCTTTTGGACCACTGGACTGATGGACAATAAACTTTCTTGCAGAGGTGGGGAGAGACTAATCACCGCTACTGCAGTTACAGTATCTGAATATAGTGTACCTTTTGGGGTGTAAAATCACTGTACATTTCCATGCATTCAATTAATTTGTGCTTTTTTTCTACTTTTTTTCATCTTTTGTTCCTTTGATCTTTGACATCCATTCTTCCTAAAAACAAGTTAGGGCTAGAACTCACTTGACTAGAGATTGTATTTCTAGATGCTGCATCAGACTGTATTAAGATGCAATCGTTTTTCAGAAGTACTTTCCATGCTTGCCCTAAATATTTTCAAAATAAAATGGTGGATGGTAGTAGACCCAAATTCGGTGCTTAATTTTAGATGGGTCCTGTCGGAACATCTAAGATTTGAAGTGCATGCATTCCGGAATCTATCTACCTGGATTCAGCACACAAACAGAAATTGTGTAATTCAATTGCCAGTTCAGCCACTTATTAAAAGAAATCCACTCTCCCTAAACCATATGAGCTGGAGAGTCAAACTCCACTCTGTTTCAGCTAGGGCAGGACAACAAGTAGACAAACTCAAAGGCAGTACCAATCAGAATCTTCTTTTCAGGTTTTTAGTTTCTTTTCTTTTCCTGATTTAGTGAGGACTGATGCAGCTCAGTATTCTGCTAAAATTTCTTACTGAGAGAAACTAATAGGAATGCACTTGTTCACAGGTGTTGCACACAGTGTGGACTTTACCAAATGTCTGAAAAAATGTCTGAAAAATTGTAGCTTTTTCTTTTTACACCACAGTCAGTGTGTTCCACATACTTTACACTCCATGTGCACATGCTGGATCACCCCAGTCTCTATATGTTCCCTTACGTCCCTTACGCTCTGAAAAAGTTCTTATTGAACTTTTTCTGACAATTCCTTTGCAAAGTTTGGCACAATTTGATGTGGCATGACCAATTTTTGCTTGGAAAAAAATGCTTAGAAGGGCACGCCTAATAAATAAATAAATAAATAAATGTAGTTGGTTATTTTTGGGGAGCATTTGTATAAAAAAATCTACAATTACAAAATAAAATAAAGTTCCTCAGTGCAAACAGTTAAATAAACATTCAAGAGAATTAACAAATCAGATTCTTGTATTTGCTGCATTTTATTGCATTCATTACATCCATTACATTTTATTACATTACATTACAGTCTGCAAAACACGGCATTTTAAAAATATTCACAGCTCAGATAGCTTTTAGAAGCAGAGGTCTGGTTCCTATCACCAACCGGTGAACTTTCTTGAATGGAGTATTTTAAATCAAACCAGGGGTGTGTCTACAGGTGGACTGTAGAGAAATCATCTGTCCACCCAGAGAAATCACTTGCCCACCCAGAAGAATCTGTCTCTACAATGAAATATCATTGCCTGGCCATCCTACTCCCTCAGTTGATGATTTTCTCTACACCTCCCCACCCATCCCCAGAAGAATCTGTTAAACAACCCAGTAAGCATAAAACTGTTGTTTTATACCTACTTGCTCTCTAGTGAGTTCCAGTTAGTTCCTTGGAGAGTTCCATGTTTTTACTTGCACTGAAATGTATTAAAGCTACAGTAGCAGTACTCACACTTAAGTAGGCTTTTAAGAAGGCTCTTTCCCCTCCTGCCAGAACAAGAGCAACTTAGGCCTACAGTAGAGTCACATCTGATCACTGACAAATCATAAATCGTACATCTTTCAGTGCCTCATTGGCTTCATCCTCATTTCTGTGTGTGCGCAGGCTTTCCCCTCTTCCTTCCTTACACTCCCACTCATACTGTACACTATGCTTCCAGAGGCATGTTCTGGCCTTGAAGCTTGACTTGTCCAGACAAAAGAAGGTGTCCCAAGGGCCCGTGTGGCTATATAAAGTCCTCTGCCTTAGAACTCCCTCAGTCCTTTGCCCCATAGTCTTCCCACAGCCGCGCTGCCAAACCGACACACATTTTCCTGGCCACGGTTCAGGAAAGTGCTGCTCCAAGCCGAAAGATGGAAACTTTAGGGCTGCCTTTGCCTGGATACAATAAAACACACACAAACATGAGCACAGTGGTGATTCAGAGTGAAACAGACAGCATCTACTTTATCGTAGAGGGGCTCACCTTTCGGAAACCTGCCTTATCAATCCCTCATAACCATTAGCACCCGTCACAGGCTATTAGAGACTCTGTCTTTCCCTTAGCCCTTTAGATTCCAGTATGTTCTGCCAAAATGCTAATTTACAGGCTTTTTTCAAGCAAGGAAAAATGTCTGCCACTTTTTCCTAGATTGGGGCAAGTGAGTCATTCTTGCCTTGAAAAAAGAGATTCCTTCTTCCACAAATGCAGCCACTCAGGAGTTTCTCTGTTCTGTTTACTGCAGAGAAAAACAGAATAGCAGGAACTCACACAGACAGTTACCATAAACTGTAAAAGAGGAAGCGTCATACAGTTTTGTGGCAATGTTCAGGGACCAAGTGAATTCTAGAAGAGCAGGCTATCCCTCTGTATCAATAAACACCCCCAAGGGAGGGGAAGTGTGTAGATGTGATGATTGAATCGTGCTTTGTGAATGCCAGGCTTTCTGAATGGCAGGATCCATTAAACACAATGCATTTTTGATTCTGGCCACAGGAAGGGCTATAATTTGCTCTGTTGTTATAAGTCACACTCTTTGATGAGCACTTTTTTCCTTTAAGGCAGAGACCTTCCTGGGATTTGATCTTGCGTTAGCAATCTGGAAGAAACACACACCCTTTAAGCATGCCCCACATGTTTCCTGTACACACATACCTGGAATCTTAACAGTAACTGAGAGAGAGACATGGATGGATGGAGCAAGAGAGAGAGAGAGAGAGAGAGAGAGAGAGAGAGAATATCCAGGAACCTGACATGAAGAGCACTCTTTGTCATCACCGCAACCTCCCCAACCTCCCACTACATTCTTCCCAAACACACAACTCCCTGAGTTGCTATGGCAACGGCAAACCCATTGCATAATGCAGGGTTGACCCACTCTTTCCTGCTGGGGTTTTCAAGCAGGATGCTCAAGCTGTGATGAATGTGAGGGAGATCCTCTCTGAAGTTTTATAGTGCTGGCAAAATGTAATGACAGGTCGGAAACTGTTGTATTAAAGCACCATCAGAGACACTAAAAGCAGTTATCATTTTTATCCACTTAAATAAACTGTAAAAAATTAAAACCTGAAAAATATTCATGTTTGTTGCAGCATGTTTTGAAGGTTCGGCTCTGACCAAACAATGAACAATCACTGAAAAGCTTGCTTCTTTATTAATCTAGATAGACAATTATATATCAATAACATATATCAAAATGCGGCCGGCATGGTGGCACAGCAGGTAGAGTTGCAGTCACACAGCTCCAGGGACCTGGAGGTTGAGGGTTCGATTCCTGCTCCGGGTGTCTGTGAGGAGTTGGTGTTTTCTCCTCGTGTCTGCGTGGGTTTCCTCTGGGTGTTCCGGTTTCCTCCCACAGTCCAAAAACACACGTTGGTAGGTGGATTGGCGACTCCAAAGTGTCCGTAGGTGTGTGTGATTGTGTGTTGCCCTGTGAAGGACTGGCGCCCCCTCCAGGGTATATTCCAGCCTTGCACCCAATTATTCCAGGTAGGTTCTGGACCCACCGCAACCCTGAATTGGATAAGCGGTTACAGATAATGGATGGATGGATATATCAAAATGCATCATTTGACTCTAAGGAAATTCACATCTCAGCTTTTAGAAGACCTGCATTCATGAAGGTGGCAGGGCAGGTAGTGTCGTCAAATAATTATGTACACACATGATTTTATTATGCAAAATTTATTGACCCACCCAAACTGACCTCTGATGAAGAGTTAGATTGCTACACAAGCTAAAGCAGGTAGCCTAGCCTTAGTCCAGAGACATCATTTAAGATGCTCCTTGAAGCTGACAGCGGCTACAGTGGATTTCTTGATCCAGGACTTGAACGATCACAAGTTAGGACTCAAGATATTTAGACAGACATTACCACAAAATTAGCATTAGCAAGCTGTTAGTGGGATAAAGCTAGCATTTCTGGCTCAGAATTCCCAGCCTATGCGTAGGCCTGTAGCGGCCTCTGGGAAGTATGAGTCCTCAGAAGCACATGGATATTTGATCTTGAAGACAAAGGGCTCACTGTGATATGCCCAACGGTGTCTGTTGGAAATGAAAGCAGAAACAGATGTCTGGGCAGGAACACCAAATGATGTCAGTGAGCTAAAATTATCGAAGGACATCCCTAATGGAAATACAAAAGGAGGTTGGGGCTGATTTAAGGAATCTGTTTGAGGGAACGGTGCCTATTTTCTTCTGAAACTGAAGAAATTCATTGGCTTTGGAGTAGATGCCAGTAAATAATTGAAATTGAGAGAGTAAGTCTTTCCATATTCCATTTGGGACATGCCCTCATCCTCTGGTTTGCATTGTCCTCCTGGTCCTTGTGGTAGGCTTCAGGAAATGACAGCTTTTGTTTTTGGGTAAAAAATGAAAATGAATCATGGGAGAGAAGCTAAAGCTAAGGCCATTACTGACAGCTTCCAACTAGACCTACAACCCACAGTCAGGGCCTACTCTGAGGGTGGGCCACAGCTGTAGTCAGCTGTCAGCTATACACACTGTTTAAAATCTTATCATGAACTTGTCAAAGGCAAGATGGCACGAAACGGTTGAGGAGCATTCCAACGAGGCGTAGTAGCCTGTGTGAAGGGTCATTTATCTTCAGCAATGGGGCCCATCGTGGAGATGGGTGGGAAGATAGTGTTATAAAGAGTAATACAGCCAGGGCACAGGCTTCAGAAAACAAGGAAAAATAAAGGAGGGCAGAAGGAAGAGACATATCCTCTGGTTTTAACACACCTTCACTAAATTCTGAAGTGCACAGTACCTATAATCACTTAAGTGACCACTCATAGTATTAGCATTACTGACTAGGGGCTGACAAATTACATTTTGGAAGCCAAATTTTGAAACACTGCTTCATAAAAAGTGACAGACATTTATGTTGCACAGTCATATTCAGTAAAATAAACAAATCAAACACGACTGTAAAGTAACTTACTAAATAAATGCTGTCAGTTCAATGGTATAATCGTTGTTATTTATTTAAATAAAACTGGTATTTTGGGCATTACAAGCATTTAGAGACACTACTCTATGCCTTCCCCTCAACAGAATACTGCCTTAGTAGACAGCATTCAGGTCTTTTAAGACACAGCCAACAATTCCTTTATTAAAAAACCATTGCAATGCATTATGGTATACAATGGAAATTCTAGCATACATCTTCTGTACACAGAAAAATGGGAAAAAAGAGAAAACCGAGAAAACGTCAACTCAGGAGGTTTGTTTCGAAGTTGAGTCCGTAGCAAAATGGACAGAGGTGAGGCCTAGGCCAAATAAATCTTCTCATTCGGTCTGGACCATTACCTGCCAACAGCATTCTAATGTAAAACACCTGTGAAGACATTTTTCAGCTGCTGCCAAACTGCAAATTATTTTTGCTTTGGAGTCCTCCTTCCTAGTGTGGCAGGGACATTGCAGAGAAAAACGAAAAATTATAAATGAATATTACATACTCATGAGAGGACATTTTTTAGGTAGAAAAGGGCAGTGTATTTCAAAGTGGTGCAACCGGTAGTGTCACAGTCACACAGCTCCAGGGACCTGGAGGTTGTGAGTTCGAGTCCCACTTCAGGTGACTGTCTGTGAGGAGTTGGTGTGTTCTCCCCGTGTCCGCGTGGGTTTCCTCCCTGTGCTCCATTTCCTCCCACAGTCCAAAAACACATGTTGGTAGGTGGATTGGCGACTCAAAAGTGTCTGTAGGTGTGAGTGTGTGTCGCCCTGCAAAGGACTGGTGCCTCCTCCAGGGTGTGTTCCTGCCTTGCGCCCAGTGATTCTGGGTAGACCCACCACGACCCTGAACTGCATAAGCGGTTACAGACTGATGAATGAATGAATTTTGAATGAGCACATGAATGAATGACGGCAGTGAGTGAATAAACCAAAATATAATCAGTGCTTTCCATAATCGCAGGCTTTCTTCAGGTTCCCGAAATGCCCATTAGAAACAGCAGGGCAGCTCAGCTCCAGCCCAGATGAGGCCCAGCTGTAATTATCTCACATTAAAGCCTAGAATCAAATCCAGAATCAGCATTTAAGGTTATGTTAGGGGACTGTTCCTCATTTCCATTAAACCCATTACTGTGTGTGTTAGTGTGTGCAGCCATGAAAGCCCTTGTCCTCTGTATACCTCATGTAATTTCCATTCCTCGTAAATTCGGTAATCCCCCTTACTTTTCAATGACTTGACTTACGTGTCTTCTCGAATTACTGCATGTACCTGGGCTGCTTATCTCCAGGCATCATCCATTTGTTCACAGTTTAGTGTGATACTGTTTATTTCTGAGAGGGTTGGTCTGATGGAATCTGTGGAATGTGTGCATGAAACATTAAAAACAATGTACTGGGCTTCACAGGGGTGGGGTGTTATGAATCAAACCTTGTTTTTAAAGCAAGTGTCTGCATATCTGTTTCATCTGGAACAGGTTAGAGAACTGTTCCACTGAGTGTGTGTGTGTGTTTGTTTGTGTTGGGGGCACTGTTTCATCATATTTCCTACTTTGTCCTTCCTTAGAGGATTGTTCTTATACAGCTTCAGTATATCTTGCCATACTTACACTGGCATTTATTGCTAGTTCTTCCTTGTGATGGTATGGTGCCCTGTCCAGGTTGTGTTCCTACGTTGTGCCCAATGATTCTGTGTAGGCTCTGGACCCACTTATCAGGATGCTGAAAGTACATATAGTTCTTCTAATCCTAATAAAAAAAAACAATGATTAATGAATGAATTCATAATTTCATTCATTCATTGTCTGTAACGGCATGTCCAACTAAGGGTCGTGGTGGGTCTGGAGCCTACTTGAAATCACTGGGTGCAAGGCGGGAACACACAATGGAGGGGGGCCAGTCCTTCACAGGGCAGCACACACTCACAGACACTTTTGAGTCACCAATCCACCAACCAACGTGTATTTTTGGACCGTGGCAGGAAACCGGAGCACCGGGAGGAAACCCACATGGACACGGGGAGAACACACCAACTCCTCACAGACAGTCACCCGGAGGAAACCCACGCAGACACAGGGAGAATACACCAACTCCTCACAGACAGTCACCCGGAGGAAACCCCCACAGACACAGAGAGAACACACCACACTCCTCACAGACAGTCACCCGGAGGAAACCCCCGCAGACACAGAGAGAACACACCGCTCTCCTCACAGACAGTCACCCGGAGGAAACCCACGCGGACACAGGGAGAACACACCACACTTCTCACAGACAGTCACCTGGAGCGGGACTTGAATCCACAACCCCAGGCCCCTGGAGCTGTGTGACTGCGACACTACCTGCTGCGCCACCCTGCCACCAAGCAATAATTATTAAAATTTAAACTGTGAAATATACAACTGGTAAAAAAAAAAGTACTTTACAAAATCTAGATATTTATCCTCTTTATTTCTGGTTTCAGACAGTCACAACAGTTTGGGACACTACCTTCATAAATTCATAGTATGAGGGCTGGGTAGCAAAGAGGCTTCAAATACCATGCAGTATCTCCTCCTGCTCCTTGGAGTTCACTGTGAGCTAATGAGATTTATTACACTAAAGAGCAGCAACGAGAAAGGGGCCTGGACTATTGATGTGTCTCCATAAAAGATAGCCAAGGCTGACCAAACTCTAGAGACAAAAAGATTCCAGCCTTGTTAAATGTGGGAAAAGTGTAAGCGCTTCTGTTGTATATTTGATTTCACCCCCACATTGAATGTTCTTTGTTAAAGGGATCGTTTCATGGAAAAAACATTTCCTTGCTTTTTTTCCACCCAAAACATTCTTCTGTCTCTTACATTCATTGTTAATGTGTCAAAGAAATATTTACATAATATTTACAGCAGATAAGTCCTGTACGTTCATACATAAGTGGTAGGTGTTTGAAGTTAATGGGGAAAACTTGCTCTTGGGAAGAGAATGTGTTATTCCTGCAATTTACAGGATTTATCCGAAAGCAGTGTCGGAGAATATTGTATTTCAGTGTCCTTTTAGACATACAGCCTGCACTGCTTTTGGAAAAAATCCTGTACACTCCTGGACAACCAATTACAACAGAGGTAATTTACACTGGGCACAGCAACAAAAACTTTAAGGAAGAAAGAGGTTATGGAAAATTAGAAATAATAATAAAGTTATGGATGTTTTAGTGCATGAAACTATAGAAATAACGTAAGTGAGCCTCAAGGGAAAAAATAAAGCACAAGAAAAATTTTTATATTTTTTTAATTATGAGTTTATCAGGCACAATATCAAATATCATTTGAAATGATATATTTTAATTTCCTTAAACTTAATAATGTTACAAGACTAAGTATAAAATGAGACAGTGTCTGCAAGCAAAGGAAATAATGTTATGTGTAGTTAAATTATTTAATCAAAACATTAAAAACAACTTGGGCAGCAGTGGCCTACGTGTATGAAAGCATGTGTGTGTGTGTGTGTTCGCAGGTCTTGAACGAGCATCCCCTCTGAAACACAGAGGCGTTGGAGAGAGGAATTTTCCAGTGTGTGCAGTGAAAGAGCTGAGTGTGGGGCTGCAGCTCGACCGCTCCTCTCGGCACCCACAGTAACAGCAGCAACAGGCAACACCACTATCTGTATCTCTGTCAGTTTCTATGTTCATTTAGGGCAGAATATGTGTATTATTGTTTGTGAATTTAAAATTCAAAATTGAGTACATAATTATATAACATTTAAATATATTACTTGAATTATTAAGTACAAGATGTACATTATGTTCGTTTTTATTTTTTATTTTTTTGTTTTCTTAGAAACAATTATTATGGCAGGGCATCATGGTGGAGCTGCATGTAGTGTAGCCACAACGCTCCAGAATATTAGATTTTGTGAGGAGTAGAGCTGTGTTCTCACTGTGTCTGCTTGGGTTGTCCTGTTAAAGGATGGACAGGATCACTTGTTTCTTTTGATGATGAAAGCTTGAAATACCGTATGATTAATGAAATATAAGCACGACATTAAGTTATATGGTTATGGGAATGGGGACCTGAAATGTGGGCCCACATATTTGAAAGGTGTTTAAAAAAAAAGAATCTGTTTAGTATGCAACTCTTCAGTCTGTATAAAATTTATAGTCAGTTATATCCCTATTCCAGATGCTCTGTGTTTAGTTAACTATGTTGTGTAAAGCTTGCTCAAGGATGAGATAGCTCATTGCACCACACTGCCATGGGGCATAGCAAAGACAGGATTAAGTCTCTGCTTGGCTGAGGTTGGGAAACTTTAAACAGGACAGAGGAGCTGCAGGAAATTAACTCTAACAAATTAGGCTAATCAGTCTGGAGTAACCAAATGTTCACCATCTCACTGGGAAGTATATGAGGGAATAGAGAACTTTTCAAATTTGTTCCTACTGCTGTATTTAAATACACCAACAGACATGAACAAAATGAGGCTCCAGAGAGAGTTATGTGGTTTTGAATTAGGAAAGTAAAACCATCCTGGCTTCTGTACCATTCCTCTGACATTGTGTAAGGGTGTGTGCTGAGAGATATTGGGAACACACCCCACCAGGGAATCATTTCACCATTTCACCCTGCACCCACTGAAACATGCTCCACATAGCAGACCCCCATCCCACAATACAGCTGCAGTTTACCCAGCCGTTACCATGACATCGAACATAAACCACATCAGTGCCAAGTGCTGGTGACTGGATGCTGGAGGCTGTATTCTTGTGCCCTGCAATTATCAGACTCACGATCATTACTCAAAACTGAGTCAGAATTAAACCATCTCCCTCACAGCCTCAAAACAACTCCAGACACTCTCTACACAGTGTTTTAGCCATCTTCAGCCTTCTCTCTAATTAGCTGCATTTGTATTGAGTGGTCAGTTCCACCAAATAATTACTTTACTGACCAAGTTAAGGACTAGAAAACCCTTGAACACAAACACATTTGCATCAGAAGCAAATAGGTGTTGACGCAAATGAGTTTCAGTTTGCTATTTCTTTCTGAAAGACAGCAGAATACGATTGGTAACAGACCAATATAATTTTTTATTTGATTTAAGGGAAATTGATTTAATTATATTATCAGGACTTAAGTGTTGATATCTGGAGAAATTCAGGTCCTGATTTTGAGCATTCATCAGCCCACCCATTCACACTATAAGTTATAAACTAAGCTTCCAACCAGGATTTAAAAGAAAAAAAAATAATACAGAGCAACCAATTGGAAACAAGTTAATTTGCATATAGCATGTTAAAAGCACAGTAACAAGAAGTGTCTGTTATATTCTAAGTGACATTATGTTGATTCTCTAAATGAAAATAATATGTTCTCTATAGAGAGACGGCACTTAAAAATGACATTTTATTCAAAACATGAATGCATTACATATATATCTGGTTGAGATTAAAGGGGACATTCATTCATTCATTCATTGTCTGTAACCACTTTTCCAATTCAGGGTTGCTAAGAGCCCATCCAGAAACACTGGGGCAAGGCAGGAACACACCCTGGGGGGGGGAAGGCGCCAGTCCTTCACAGGGCGACACACACCCACAAATTCACTCACACACTCACACCTATGGACACTTTCGAGTCGCCAATCCACCCACCAATGTGTGCTTTTGGATCATGGGAAGGAACCCCAGCACCTGGAGGAAACCCACACGGGCACAGGGAGAACACACCCAACTCCTCACAGAGAGTCACCTGGTGTGGGACTCGAATTCACAAACTCCAGGTCCCTGGAGCTGTGAGACTGCGACACTACATGCATAAAGGGGACATATTATGAGATAAAAAAGGAAAAGAAAAACAACAAAAAGCCTTTTCTGTACATTTCAACATGGAGTCTACCAATCCAAAAACTGGGAGACGAGACCAATCAGTCAGACTTTTGAAGGCTGCTCAAGTCAGATATCATGGAATATAATCAGTCATTCTGTTTTGCTCAACATCAAGTGCAGTGATGTTAGAATCACCCCTTGCCTGAGTTTCTCCAATCACAGCGCTGGAGCCACATATGTGAGAGTGCAAGTAGACTGTGTTTTGTGGTATCATGCTTTTAGTATGAGAGCAATGTAAGAAGTTCAGGATAATGATAGCTCTCTGGCTGATGAAGCTGAACAGGTTTTCTCATTCACACCAAGGCACAAAGAGGCATGTCTGGCAACAGCTGAGTTTTTTTTCTGGAGGAATGGAGGAATGCATTACTGAGAGATATACCTGAAGGAACTGAAAGAACATCAAACTGCCTGTGCACGTTTGTGTCCAACCTTAAGCAGACTATTCCCTGGCTGGTTTTTCAGTCTGTGCTGAATGTAAGGGGGAGTTTCACTAATGCTACAGATTAAACATTGTGGATCATTGCTATGACTTTGTAAATCATCATTCAGATCTGATGGCATTTTTAACTGTGCTAACTGAAGCAGGGGGAGTCTCTAAGGCAGAGACCTTTATGGCTTCAAAATAAGGCCAAATGCAACAAGGCTAAAGCCATTACCATCAACTTTGCCACCGTCACAGTCTCAGTTTCAGTTTTAACAATCTATCTTGCTTGACTTTTGGCCATTGTTTGAGATATATGGAATCTGGACAACCATTGGCTGTTCAACATGAGACTGACACAATAGAAAAATATGACATACCCACAGAACAACATTTTCTAGCCTCATTACACCAGTACCAGCCCATTCAGTTTACCAGACCATTAATTAAAAACAAAACCCTTGACATAGATGACAGTGCTCTTGTTTACAGCCTTTTATGTTATGGGTTATGGAGGTATTGTTGATGCCAAAGTCAAATTTTGCTACATACACTGGTGTATTGTACACCATTACATCAGACTGTACAAATCTGCTGCAGCTGACTTATCAGCCCTGTTCAGTTCTGTAAAAACATGATGAAGTATGCTATTAGCAAGTTTTTTCCATGGAGTAGATGGCATTCTGTTGCAGAGATATGCATAGCCATTTTTTCAGTGAATATATAATGATGTATTCTGGGATGTGTAGGCCTTACCTGAGCTAACAAACTCACACAGGATGACTTCAGGTGAATGAATCCTGTCAAAGCCAAAGGCCATCACATGAGGACAAACACACAGAGTTACAGTTAGAGCAGTGTATTCAACAGCCTTTTATATATGCTTAAGGCGGAGATCCCGGACCTTTTTTTATGATGCGGTCTGATAAAGTCAGCTGCCTTTCATCAGTAACTGTTTTCCTTATTGATTTTTCAACCACACAGATATATACATTAGGATAAATATTAGAATGCTAAAAATCTATTTCACAAATACTGTATTTTCTAGAGTTGCACTCAAATAAGAAATCTGGCCCGTTTTAAGATCCAGTGGTTTTCCTGCACAAATGTGTGAATGAGTGTGTTTACATTTCTTATTATATCTACAGCATTAAGCAGGCACTCCTATCCAGACTGACAAAATTGCTTTGTTGTCTACTCAGAGAAGACATCCATCTGACACAGCACAAGTAGGATCAAATGACTCTTTACTGAGAATATTGTCAGAAACAAGAGTCAGTGCTGAAACCTAGAAATAGAAACTCAGTGTGGGTCAATTCAAAGCATTTCCACAATTGTAGATTAGAGTAGGCAGTGTAGGTTCACTCTGTGCTTGAAGATTGTGAGGGGTTCTGCTGTTTGGACAGTAAAGGCCACTGGAAGTTTGTTTCACTGTCTAGGGGCCAGGATAGAGATGAATTTTGATGCTTCATGGCTTGAAGGATGGTGGTCTTAACATACTTGAGCTGATCATTCTCGAGTTATAATTTGCCATTATGTGTTCCATTTTACATTCACACTAAACATATTGGTTCAGAAATCTAACTTTGGCAATATTCCATTCAGCATATTTACAAGCACAGTAGAAATCAAATAATGGCAAAACTGAAAATACATGGGTCTACATGAGTCACTCAGTGATCAGATTACTGTCTGCATACAGGATGTATACTTTTAGTGTTGCACAAACCACAAATTCAGAAAATATACTGAAATGTTCTTACGACATGAACTTGTAATCAAGAGGTCACGTGTTCAGTCTCCAGAGATGCCTCAGTCAGGAGTCCTTGAGTGCACAATTCGCCTAAGGCTCTGGCAGAGCTAGTATGCCCCCTCTATTCTGCTTATAGTGGGAGTTAATACAGGTGTCTGTTAGCTAATGTGAAAGATCTGGGTAGTTAGCATACTCTGTTGTATTACGCTGTTCAGGGGCATTGCTTTAGCAACGGTTTAAGAATAAGCAATTTTGTCTTGCATCTTGGACTAAGCATGTGCTGGGGCTTTTGTGTGATCGTGTTAGATTCACTTATTGATGACAATTAATACAAAAATAATTTTTTTTCTGGAAAAATACAAATTTTTAAAAGTTCCTTAAACAACACAAACACCAGGGTGTAACATCTGACTCAGAAGCCTTACTCTTAACTTCAGCACCTGCTCATCAGAGGAGTGTAGGATCTCATTGTTCTTGAAGCTGGAAATCAGCACAAACACTACACCTCAATTCCAGGAGACATTCCTTCAGCAAGCAGAGACCAGCGCTGATGAGCTGAGCAGTGAGTCAGGTCCTGGGGAAGAGAATGCAGCTCTTCGGTGCTCTGCTGAAGCAAGCCATGATCACAAGATAATGCTCCGAGATTACAGCCTGAATAGCTGCGCTAACAGCAAGATAATCATCCATTTAATTAACTGTTCCAAGAAACAGGCAGAGGTGATTGTCCCCAGACGGCCTTTTGTTGTAGGGTAAACACTTTCAGCATTTGTCTTGGCATGTCTGATGCCTAGAGGTTTATAATTTGTAATTCATCATGCTCTTAAAGGTGCATGCTTACTCATAGTGAATTTGAAGTTTATGTGTGCCTATGGAATTCCAACTGCCCTGGCCCTGACAGAATGGAGAATGTTTTGTTGCTTAAATGTTGCAGATGCAGATAAATCAAAGTAATAATCATAGCTCCCAGGTTTAAAATTTCTTCATAATGTGTACTAATTATAATTACATTCAAGTGAAACAGGTAAATAGAACATACTTTGAAAAGGTGAAGTAAATGGGATTATTTTCCAGGGCTTTACTTCAAGTGTAGGAGCCAAGCAGATTGTATCAAACACATGGGAGATTCAGTTTAATGTCACTCTTTATTTTATATTAGAACATTATAGTAACATAAACCATTCCCATGAGGCTAATATAGGAATTAGTGTAAGGAGTGGCCAGCTGTTTTGCAAACACTTTCCAACTCATGCATTCTCTTTCTTATGTGAAATGGGTTTTTCCCCTCATACCAGGAGGTGATGAATGAGTGGAAAAAAATGCAAGGAGGTGTGAAATTGCTTCTAAAGAGAAGGGACTATAAAGAACAGAAGGTGAGGGTCTGCAAACTGCTTCTGACCTCCACCCACTTGCTCCTTCACACCGAGGTGAGACCATGGTGATGTCACTGTGAGGGAGAGGGGGGAGGACCAGCGGAGAGAAGAGTCGTCCTGGAAGGAATCCCCTCTTGCTGCATTCCTGAAGGACTGAGGCTTTAGAGCTGCTCAGCTTCATGTCAGTAGCCCACCACTCCCACACTAGTACAAGACAACTCCATAAGCCAGGCCAGAGGAATGGCTGGGATCAGGTTTATCAGCTCAGCTCCATAAACTTATTCAAACACTGCTCCCCTAAAGGCCTTTTACTGGACTGGGCTAAATACCTCCAGTTCAGGGTCGTGGTGGGTCCGGAGCCAACCTGGAATCACTGGGCGCAAGGCAGGAACACACTCTGGAGGGGCCGCCAGTCCGTCACAGGGCGACACACACTCACATATTCACTTACACCTACAGACACTTTTTTGAGTCATCAATACACCTATCAATATGTGTTGTTGGACCGTGGAAGGAAACCCATATGGACATGGGGAGAACACACCAAATTCCACACAGACAGTCACTCAGAGTGGGACTTGGAGCTGTGTGACTGCTGCACTACCTGCACCACCATGCTGCTCTTCGTTAATTAAACTAAAAAAATAATGCAAACATATCTGATTTTTATTTTAATAAATCATTTTATTTCTTCTTTAATATTTCTCTATTTTCTGAGGTGTATCAATTGTAATTTTGTAAATTTTGTGATTCTGAAATAATCATCCTATATCAGTGCCTGGCCTCTCTAATGTTCTCAAACCATTAAATTCTTACTGACTTTTTCCAAAGTCTAGTTTAAAGTAATCTTAGAAGAACTGTTACTGAGGTAAAGAAACAAAATGAAAAAAAAAATGTAGATGTGGAAATATACACAAAGACCCTAAAGTTCCGCTGTTAGCTACATTAGCCTCTTAGCTTTGATGCGAAATGAAGAAGGACACCATTCTCTGGACACCAAACAATTCTTCATCATTTTTTGGATCGGTGGGAAATTTTGTAATGGAAAATTGCCAAATTATTCATTTAAAAGATATCTTTGTGTGCAGTGATCAGATAAACCATGGTGTGTGAGAATGAACATGTGTTATAGTAGGAGTAGCCTGACCTCCCTTCCATTACATCTCTCCTTATTCGTCCCTGCTCTCAGAAAAAATGAAAATAACCTCCTGTCACACAACATTAACAGAGCTTGACTCTCAGCTCCACTTAAAGTCGAATGGAGAAAAGAAGCCTATGACCAAAGAAGGACGCCACACACTCCTGCTGGTGACGTTTACTAGACTGCAAATCATTCTGCATCAGCCCTAGTGGCCTTTTTTTAGACAAACAGCAAACTACTATAAATCTATCATAATACAACACATATTTTTACATACTGCAGTACATACATTAGAAACACAATTTAGCATTTCCAGCAGAGTAAAGGTTAGGGTTAAGCACTCACTGATGAAAAGGTTCAATGGTTAAACATATCATAAAAAGTGAGCCACTACAGGGGGCTGTAGTGCAAACTGGCTGAAATTCTCTCATGGGGAATTCATGCATCTATTTATTATAATGAACAGCACACCACAGTGACTCACTCGCAATTCCTTACCCTAATAAAAGCAAGTTATGTATCTGTAGAAAGATGAAAGAAATTGCATAACTCCATTCACACACCACAGTATGACAAGCTGCATGTTTCTGCAGTCAGGGGCACAATGGATGCATTCTTATTCTGAATGAATGAGTTAATGACTGTATGGAGTGCATAAACAGTAAAAGTCAGTGACCAACTTTAATTAATTTTTCAGTTATATTGGCCATTACATTCTAAATAAGTTCAAATCCCACAATAGATTTCTGTAAAATGCAATAAAACCATCAGATATGTTAATTATTTACAAAGTTTTCAATGACCTCTTGATTGAATTGTGTAAATATAAATATATTTGTTGCCTGAAACATACTCCAAAAAAATTGTGACAAATGAGTTTTCCCAAAGTTTTATATCACTTTTCATTTTAAGTACACATTTTAATCACTTGAGAAGATGCTACTTGTTTTTTCAGTGAAATTTTTGCCCACTCTTGCCCATATGCACCATAGGAGGATGATCAGGACGGCAGAGAGTTCATTCAAGCACATACAGTCTGTGTCTATGAAGCTACACTGTTGTTGTATGTGCAGAATGAAGCTCAGTATTTTATTGCTGAAATAACCATAGACTTATAGACTATGTTTATAATAGAAATAACCATAGACCCAAGAAATATGTCACCTTGAGGACAGTATTTGTCTCTCTAAAATCCCAATATATGCCTCCACATCTATGGTACCTTCACAACTACACAAGTCTCATATGCCACTGTAACAAATGCACCCTCATTCCATGACAGACGCGGGCCTTTGCGCCTGTTAAGGGCAGCTGGTTGCTGACCAGATCATAAACAGCTACAGCAACCAAGGGTTTAGCTGTAGGATTGGAACAATCCACCCAAAGTGGGGTGGGCCCTATGTGAAGCTCCAGGATATTGGCAAAGCATATTTTACATCTTATCTTATGTATGGTTATAATAATTGATGCAGAATTTGACTGTTTTAAGTGAAAGAGTTTTCCCAAAGTACTCCCAACCTCATGTGGCTATATTTACCACAGTCATGTAATGACTTCGGAGGGCTAAAAGTTCAGACATATTCAATAATTTGGCAGTGTCCACACAAAATTTAATAAAATCTGTTGTGACAAAACAGTTCTCCCTGTGTCTGCGTGGGTTTCCTCTGGGTGCTCCGGTTTCCTGCCACAGTCCAAAAGCACCATTGGTAGGTGGATTAGTGACTCAAAAGTGTCCATAGGTGTGAGTGTGTGTGTGTGTCTGTGATGCCCTGTGAAGGTCTGGCGCCCCCTCCAGGGTGTATTCCCGCCTTGCTCCAAATGATTCCAGGTAGGCTCTGGACCCACCGTGACCCTGAACTGGATAAGCGCTTACAGATAATGAATGAATGAATGAATGATCTAATTAATCTCTTAAATCTGGGGTAGGTGTTCCATAGTTATGAGAACATCTGCGGTTTCCTTATTTTGCAAGTGTTGTTTTTTTTGCCTGTTTTTCTCAGTAAATACTTCTTGACAGGTACACATCCTTTCAGACCCATATCATTAAGGTGTCTTCTCAGAATTGCTAGATAGAACACCTGTGGATTCAGGTCTTCAGTAACAATGGAACTTAATTACCCTGTCTCTGCCTTTTGTTCTGATAGGGACCATTTTGTTGGTCTACCAGGTCTTGCATAGTTTTTTTTTTTTTTTGGGATCCCATTTCCATGTTTTTAAATGTGTTGTGTTTTAGTTTTTCTACCTTTCCTTCTTTATACAAGTGGATTATGTAATATGTAATATAATCTGCAGATTTTTAACTTGACCTTTTTGAAGGGTGGACTCTGCACAGTAGGTTTTTTCCAAGCTTTTCCATAAATCTGGTAATTTTGCATCTGCTTCCAGTGAGCTGATCAGTGCCAGAGCATCTACAGTGGCAGCAGTCCACATGCATGCAGTGTTGATTTGGGGTGAAGGCGGGTCTGATCTCAATGAGAGAATCCATTTATCCATTAAGCATCCTCCAGCTTTATGTGTTTTTGTTTACTCTCTGCTAGTCACAGTCAGAGAGAGAGAGAGAGAGAGAGAGAGAGAGAGAGAGAGAGAGAGAGAGAGAGAGAGAGAGAGAGAGAGAGAGAGAGAGAGAAAAGGGGCCACTGTGTCCACTGAGACTTCCTTTACATTGCACAGGATGAACCCTTAAGCAGGTTAGTTCAGGTCAAACATCTACAGAGCAAAATAAGCAGGCTAATGTGAACATTTCTCACCACAGGCCAAAGGTCTGGATGTAGCTATAACTTAATATTAGAATATTAGTTTTTCTAACTAATCTGCAGTATTGGTACCATATATATATGTATATATATTTTTAATTTATTTGTTAATTTTTTTGACAGTTTTGTCTTTCATGACTCCAACATGGTAACTTCTCAGGAGAAGGAAAAATGGTTCTTAATTTTGAATAAAGATGTATAGAACTGTATTTATTTCCAGGTCATTTAGGAGCGTTTCTGTTTGTGCATTCATGATAACATTTTCACTTTCCTGCCATTTTCATCATATGTCAATGTTTTGTTCCAACACTGGAGAGTTCATATGGACAATCGTTTTAAAATGTCCATGTTCTTAGGATAAAATCTTTCATTTACTTACTTCATTTACAAGTGTGCTATGATTAAACAGGTTCTCTCTGCTTTTCTGAGTCCAACTCGGGAGTGTATGTGTGGGGTGATCTCACATACATATCATTGCTGTCTAATTAATAACATATACCTACAATTCTGTAGACTTTTATTTTACTACAGCAACAGTGATTGGAACACAGCAACTCTCCTTCACATTGTGTAAATTTCATGTAAAGTTACTATTTTGAGAGATACATATTTTTCATTGGAAAAGTGAAGATATGTGATGTCCTGAGATGGACTGGCAACGCTGATGAGGAGGAAGTTGTTAGTGTAGATGAATGAATGAATAAATGTCTATAATTGACTATATGTTAAAGATGCAGCACTTTATTCAGTTTACACTAAATAACACTATGTATTCCTTCACTGTTTCCAAAGTCCTGGGGATGCTGGTGATTTTCCAGAATAAAATATAAAAAGTCATTAAAATAATGGACATGACATTAGCAAATGTACTAAGGATCATATAGAATACACTAACACTTCAAAGCACTTGGTTCCACTGCTACACAGCACTGTGCTTAGAGGCCTTATCCCGCTCTAGCCAACATTTGGTATTGAACATGGTGACTTTCATTTGAATAACAACTGAAGTTTCTAACAGACAGTCAATGAAGTAGATAATAAACACGTTGTTCTTTGTTGGTTATTTGTGTTGGCAGATTTGCTTAATTTTACTCTGACTGAACCCAAATGAAATTGTATCCTTATCTATTTACTGTATTTCTTTCCATTTTGCAATGCTGCCCAAATGCATACAGAGCACACATGGAAGTGACCGACTTGTTCCAGTGTGGACACAGGGAAACAAGGCTGTGTACAATGGAAGGAAACGGAAATTGTTACTGGACGAGTAAAACAGTTCAGCATTAGTTGTTACAGTGAAGTCCAGGGAGACTCCTGGGTTCAGGACTCATAGTGCTCCACATGCATTACTTTTGGAACACAATCACAACAACTGCAAATCATCCCAAATGTAGTGCATTAATGAACAGACGAGAAGTTACACTATAGTTACACTATACGGCCAAACGTTGGTGGACACTTGCTCCTCCAACCTTTCCTCTGTGATACAGGATATTGGTATTGGATTAGTTAAACAAACAGTCTCTGCTCTTCTTGGAATGCTTTGTACTACATATTAGAACATTTCTGTGAGGATTTGGTGACGCTCAGCCATAAGCCCATTAGTGAGGTCTGGTATGTATGTTAAGCTTTGGATTCCAAACACCACACCAACTTGTCCCAAATGCATCAAATGTAACTCCACTACTGGAGGGCATTATGCAAATCTAGCTAACAGGCATTAGCCATGTTGACTTGAGGCTCATGTGCAGCTGCTTCATTAATTTCTGTGGAGGTTTAACCAGCTGCGCATATACAGTGGAACTTCTGTGTCTACAGTGGGTGCACAAAGTAGCTAAATTTACTGACTATAAGGATTGTCTACAAATATTTTATGACCCTTAGACCGGTTGATTCTCAGAATAAATAACATGTCACTGTTATTAATGAATTAATTCATTATCTGTAACCCTTATCCAGTTCAGGGTCGCAGTGGCACAACAAAATTAAGTGTAGTCTTGTGTGGGATAAAATATGCAGCCACTGTTTCTTTCTCTTGCGCAAATATGATTATTTTAACCTGGTAATGAATGGCCTTTCAGTTAGTAGGCAGACGCCCTGCTGACCCCTCAGCAGCTGAGGTCAGTGGGGAGGAGGTAAAGTCGGTTGAGATCTCAGAGCTTTCTGCTGATGTTGTCATGTCTTCAGGGCTTTCATAAATCAGCAGCAGGCAGATTAGTGTCCTCTCTGTTTTCTCTCATCATCAAACCCAACTGTCATGAGAAAAATCACATATTCAAACCTGCAGTTGTCTAGGGACTCTCGATTTTTTGGGGGGGGCTGAGTAGAATTTAGCCGCCATTCCCACATCCACGAAATGCCGGGGGCGTAGAGGAGCGTGTGAGCTTTAAATTTACCCAATAATCTCAACTGTCGAAACTGGAGTTATGAGGCTTCTGAGCAACAGCAGGGATATGCAAGAGATGATGTTTACAAAAGCACTGGAGAATGCATGAATCACATGCTATAAGTTGGTTCTTTAAAAAAGTTTATTAACAATCAAAAGAAGCAAACAATATTTAGGAAAGTGAATGTTCATACTTTTTACCTTTGATCTATAAGGTGCAACTCATATGAGGTGAAGAACCTAACTGCTCCACATGAACCTATTAATGCTCCACAGAGTGGGTCTCCCAAACAGGGTGGCCATGTTTTAATTAGGTTTAATGCAGATGTTCTAATGCATCTAGGCCACTAGGTGTCAGTATGCCAGCTTTTTCATAAATTGAAGAAGAATCAATGGTGGATAATTTCTCCTTTAAGACTCATTTTATATGAAAGCTAAATGAAAACTGTTTTTCCTCCCAAACACTGTAATAGATGCAAGTTTAAATACAAGGATCTTTGTTTTTTCTGTTAGACTCCCACTCCTTTTCTAATCATTCGGGAAGAATCTGGGCGCTGCATGTGCTCTGATTCCTCCTTGACCTCGCACTGAGACAGGTATCTAACTAAGGGGGTGTGTCCGTCCTAAAGAGAGAGAGGGAGAGAGAGAGAGAGAGACCCTGCACACTTTCATCATTAAACTAACCCACCTAAACTTTTAGGAGGAAAGTGTCCACTGTCTCTTGTTCATAAGACTGATAGTGGAAAAGTTTATACTGGGCAAAAGAGGAGTTAGGGAAAATATATATTTTTTAAATACTGTAATATACTGTCAGTGTATTATTCAATATAATAGATGTATGAGAAGAAGAGGAGACAGCAGCTGTGATTTACAGAGCATTCCAAGCAGAGCAGAGGCTCTACCACAGGCCTCTGCCCAAAACTGAGCATGCCCAGACCTCAGACAGAATGAGAGATACATAGAGAGTGAGAGTTATCCCTAAAGGCCTCAGGCAAGACCTGCCTCACACATCCAAACTCAGAGAACTCACATCATATGCAAAAGCTATTATTGCCCTGGAGCTCGTCCATGAAAAACATTCCGTAAACAAGTGTCACTTCCGTGAACTTGGACTAATCACAGCCCCCTGAACCTGTTTAGATAACCCCAAGAGAGGGGATAGTCTTTCAGCCCATAGAGAGAGGAGTAGAGGGGTGTTTGGAAAGATGAAAAGAGGACAAGAAGAGAAATGTGAGGCTTCCCGCAGATTCCTGACCAAGCTACAATATTTACAGGAGCGCTGTTTCAGGATCAGTCATGGAGTAGGGTAAATATTCAACCTAAAGGGTTTTCCCACTGGGAGTGTGTGGAGAAAGAGCAGACTGTTCAGAGAATACTACACTGCTTCTCTTTGTGCCATTCCTGTGATATCCATCCCTCTATCGCTCTGTCTCTCTCTCAATGGAGACTGAATTCTACCTAAGGTTACAGTTGACATGTATTTCTCTATAAGCATCACACCCATGCTGCTATCTCTCTTGCACTCTTAAAGCAACACTTCCGCAGTATCAAACCACATAGAGCACTGTAGCACTGGTATTTAAAGTAGCTGAACAGGGTTCCGGTTGCTCATACGCTATACGACTGAACATCTTGACACATGCTCCTCCAGCATTTCTTCTGAAATTAAAGGTATTGATAGGCATGTTCTCCCTTTGATGCTCATCCTCTCTGTTCTGTTAAAAGAGCTTTACAACAAGCGCTGGAACATTGCTTTGGGGATTTGATGGCATTTAGCCATCAGAACTGAAGCTAGTAGATCATAAATGGCAATTGACACTAACTGTATTGGATGGAGCTTCACCACCCCACAGCCTGATGCTCCTCTAATTTATATTAGGCACTGAGCATCACACTTTATATCATACTTTTATGTGAAGATTATTATGCTGTGTGGGTGACACAGAGGAGCAGCAGGTAGCGTCGCAGTCACACAGCTCCAAGGGCCTGGAGGTTGTGGGTTCAATTCCTGCTACAGGTGACTGTCTGTGAGGAGTTGGTGTGTTCTCCCTGTGTCTGCGTGGGTTTCCTCCCACGATCCAAAAACACACGTTGTTAGGTGGATTCGCGACTCCAAAGTGTCTGTAGGTGTGAGTGTGTGAGTGAATGTGTATGTGTGTGACCCTGCGAAGGACTGGCGCCCCCTCCAGGGTGTGGTCCCGCCTTCCGCACAGTGATTCCAGGTAGGCTCTGGACTCACCGCAACCCTGAACTGGATAAGCGGTTTCAGAAAATGAATGAATGATAATATGCTGTGAGTGGGCAATTTAACATGTGCCCCTTAAAGTATTTGGATTCTCAAATTTTAAGGGGTGCCCACAAACTTTTGGACATTCCCTTAGAAACATTACTTATGAGTTTTCACAGCAAACCAACCAATATTTCCTAAGATTACACAATGTTAAATGCATATTGATTACTATGTTGTTTGTCTCATACATGTTTTAAAGATGTGTAGACACGCTTTTAATCAATTCAGCTGCTTCAGTGTTGACCCTCTGAGGACACTGTACAATCTCAGACAGAAAGTAAAAAGTAAAATGTGGAGGGTGCCTCCACAGAAACAGCAAAAGGTACTACCACAGTGACAGATGTTCTGACAGTGTACAGCAGCACCATGATGTTAACTAGAGGCTAATTGTTGGGATACAAGAGCCCATTACTTATGTAGCCAAAGGGAAAAACTACGGAAGAATACTTCAGATATTACACATAGCTTGGCCAAGCTAAAGCATTTGGGGTAAGGTCAAAGAATGTGTACATTTAGTGTCAGACTATCACATTCATCTACTTCTGTAGACTTTCAAATTCTTCTCAGTTTGACGTTCATTATTTGAGCTCGTTCGGAGCCTGTGGCCGTAAACACACACATATCATTACATGTCGCTGGGTAAACGCTTCCTTTTAGATGAATCATAGACTGTGCAGAAATGTGTGTGGTTTGTGCTAAATCTGGACAAATGTGTAGTTAATTTGTGTGCTCCTGTCTCTAAGGGTGTGAGAGCGCCCCCTGCAGGGACACTCCAGAACAACTTCGGTTTGGAGCATGAAGCTTGTAGTGTAGTCTGAGTTTCAAATGATGAAGAACCTCAAGATGTTTAAAAACAATGAAACCAAAATTATGAGCTTGTGTTATTTGTACTCATTTCATGACCATGTTTACGTGCACAAAACGTGCATTTCTGCTATTACATGATTTCTTAAAATGTCACTATTTATTTAGATTTCCTAAATTAAAAAAGGTGTTGTTGCATTTAAGAAATCCAACAGGAACATAGATATTAGGTCAATATTCAGGCTTTTCAGGCACACGTCTACCCTCTACATTTGCTTATTATAGAGTCTGACTCAATAAAGATACGTTTCCTGAAAAACAGTAAACACAAAACTTTACAACCATCAAATGTTGACAAATGTCTCATTTTGTGCAATGTGGAGTCATATGTTGCTGATAATATTGTTGAAAATTTGATAAAAGTATCTTCACATTAGATGCCCTTCCTAATACTCACATGTTCCACCAGGGTTTGGGGCGAGCATTTGTAGTGCACACACCAGCACGACACCAGTGGCTGGGCAGCGGACAGGGGGATAACACGCTGAACTCAGCATGGATATAATCCTGTGACAAGGACTTCCCTGGACTTCCAGGCCCGAGATCGGTATGGCAGTGACATCACACTTTCTCTACTGTGCCGCAATTTGGAACCATATAAACTCCCTAAGTAATATTTACTAGTAAGATATGCCATACTTTCCATGAAGTTTGAATTTTCTCCTCACCTTCTGTAATGTGGTGAGTGTATTGATGAGTTGCTAAAAAACAAAAAATGAAATCCACTGAGTGACTCATGTAGACTTGTGTAGTTATTTAGTATTTTCATATTTTCTGAATTTTTATGGAGCCTTAAAGGGATGTCTATGATTGTGGGGAAACAGTTCTCTCTGTTTACATTCAGAAGATCTGCATTTTTTACTTGTCTAAGTTTTTATCCACTGTTGGAATTACCACAGAAACTCATTTGTAACTCGAGCTGTTTAGTTTTGCAGCACTTTCGGTAATTCAAGTTTGGAGACAGTGATCCGAAACTACAAAAATAACTAAATATAGAGCAATATCCTCATTTTGATTTGTGATTTTCAACATTTGGAGTTCACTCCATTGTCTAAAAACACTCCAGATGCCATATGCAGAGAGAGTGAGTAAGAGTGGGAGAGTGTGGGACTAGCATACTGGATTGAGGCAGTTTTGTTTTTATACTCGTTTACGGACTGGGGCTTCGTAAACAAATTAGACCAGTTTCGAGCACGCAAACAGACCGGAGAGCTAACAAATGGTGAGGAAACAACTTCTGAATTTTATATAAAGCGATTTTGGATTACAATCATGACCATTGCCTTTAAATGACAAGAGCAATAAGGAGTGGAGTAACAGGTCTGCTTGGGCTTCATGGTTGGGCTGCTGGCTTGACCACAGCACAGAGTGAACGCAGCTGGGAAAGCTTAAGACAAGCTTTTAAATTCTTGTAAACAGTCTTGGATCAATCTGTTTGAAGTCACAAACTACAGCTTTGGGTGCACTTTGCAGAACTGAGGCATCAGCTTCAGTTACAATGAACGTTTCAGTCGAATGCTAGCTGCCAGCCTGATCATTTTTCCTTTTGCAGATGCAAGCCAGTGTTTAATAACGGAAAAGTATGTGAAACAGGAGAGGAGTTACGAGGCTGACGTTTACCTTCCCGTCTTTGTTTTAGTTTATGCACAGAGATTATTTGGTTTTAGGTCAAGTGCTCATGAAGGAAAGAATGTTTGCAAGGTGAAGTAATCCTTGTTCAGAGGTACTTTAAGGAATCATTCAAAAAAACAAACAAAATCTTTTCACAATTTCTTAAAATGCTTGTAACTGTGTGGGTCTACAGTTACTGTTCTGTATATGGCACACGGTGACCTCATATGGGCTTTAATGGGGCATACATTTCCATCCAGTACCAGGGTCAAAAAACTTTGTACAACCGCATGAATCAAACAGAACAGTGTTATTTATGATACACATTGTGAATGAGAGTATACTTTTTTTTTTAAAAATAATTAGCATTCTGTATTAGCTTGAGTTACCCAAGTCCCTCCACATCTTGAGGAATGTGGAATGTGAAACATGTCAATGAAGTCAATATTTAGGCAAGAACAGAGAAGTAAGACAAATAACAGTACTAAGGTTAAAAGGTTCTTATTTAAAAAATATATATATAGCAGTGAATTATACCCATGCCTTACGGCCCTGGAAGCTCATGTCCCATTGAATTTGAACTGTTTCCCTTTTCCTTTCCCCCTCCCTATTTTTCTTTGAACACACTTGGTGAAAAACAATACAGGTATCAAGAGGAAGCATTAGTTAAAGTATATTAACGATAGTAAGCCCCCAAAAAGATGTTAGGCTTTGAAATGACTGCAGTATCATTGTTGCTGTTTGGCGATAACATTACAGGGTGTTTCTGTCTTTGAGAGTACCATCCAAAAAATAAATTAATTTACTAAATTAGTTTACTAAAATATCAGTAATTATTTGAAGGTGGTATTGAGAACAAGTATTTAAAAAGCAATTACTCTGATGCACAATCCAGTCCATTTGGGATGGGTTAGAGTGGCATTTGTGGTCCCAGACTAATAATTTTACATCAGTACCTGGCCTTAGAAATGTTTATGCTGCTGAGTGCAATCAAATCCTAACAGCAATGAAAAAATACATAGTGTAATACCTTCCTACAAGAGCATAGGCTGTTACTGAAGCAACGGGAGACCAAACAGATCATTATCACCCTTTAATCAGACTACCTTTGGTTCTGTAGTGCACTTAATACCGTGTAGTGCTGTCGCACATGAGAATGTCATACATCTGCTGTGTTTACCATGGTGTAATGAAAGGAACAATGATGTGAAGTTGAACAGTTCCAGGAAAGTATTTGCAGTCCTAGTTACTAATGGTGGGAGCGTTTTCCTTTGAGCTGGAGGTTATCCCAGTTTTTTTGGGTTTTTTGTGTGCCTGTGTGTATGAGACCTGGCAAGCCTTTCTGCTGTGCTACTGCTTCACTAAATGCCAGAAACACTTTTCATCTGGCTCTTGTCGCCTGAGGAGACCACAGGCATATCAGCAGATCATCTCTGCACACGAGCTGCAGCTACGCGCTCGCAAACATGAGAACACCCTCAACTTGAAATTTCCCCTGCTCTCCACCTCGGGCTTGGCACAGAAAGCACCGTGCCGGCACTGGTGCAGGGATGACATAGAGGGAAAGAATTCCCTTCTGGAAAACTCCGCCCAAGCTTAGACAGGGTAGAGGGGGCACGGATTGGCGCAATCCTCTTGGAAACACACGCGGAGGTAAAGGTGTCAGGAAATGGCGTCACATACTTAAGTTGGCTACCATTAAAAAAACAATAGCAGCTCATAAGGACCGGGCTTCCTTGAATTGTGCCGGCTTCCACGGTTGCGTGGAAAGACAACACAGAAAGTTCCCGCCTTTTTCCAGGGATGCCAGAGAGGCCACATACTTATCAGCGTTGGAATAGCTAAGGGATCACCTAACACAGCTCCAGCCCAAAGTTCAAAAAAAGCACACTATACACACACTTTTCCCAGGACTGCACGGAAAGGTAGAAGGCCAAGTACATATCCCACATTTCTAGTTGTAACTGTCTGTGTATGTTGCACATCTACAAACTCACAGTTTTGAGGAGCAGCTACACAATCTATTTTTTTTTATTTAAAACACATCACATTAGTGTACACTGAGACAAACCACAAAGCACAGATGTGGACTTCTTATAAAGGCTCTTAGAAAGACAGTGCTAGAACACATGCTGGAGCCATCAACCACGCAACATCACTCTCCAATGATGGCCACATACTGTCAAAGTGTCCGTGAGATAATAGAAACCAATTGAAACATTTGTATGGTTTTATGTTCCAAAGAAACAGTTCAAGTGTTTTTTTATTTATTTAATATAACAATTTCCCAAGGCTCCTTATTGCTTAAATGTAAACAGGCTCTTTTAGTCACTTTGTCTTTAAGTGCTGTGTTTTACCAATATGTCAAATACCTCTTTTCTGATTGACTGCCAACCACTGCTCTTCATTCAGAAAGCAGTCCATACTAAAACTCTCATAAAAGATGAGCGAATGGGCTAAACTGCTGTAGGCTCAATCAGAAGATATGTAAATATGCTGTGTTTTTGTTATTAAAGTAATTGATTATTCATTTTTACAACAGTGGAAATGCACAGGAGCACATTCAGCAGAAGACTACTACAGCTGCACTGTGCTAATGAGTGCCACGTGACATCTTTCCTTCCCACTGCAATAAAACTCTACAGTGAGATTGCTTTCTGCAGGGACACTACTAATCACACTGTATGGCATTACGTTCACGGTATATTAATTTACTGGATGTATTCCTCAACCTGCTACTGTTATAATCCTTTTACCTTCATTCTGCATATTAACAATTTTAAAATGCATATATTTATGATTGTACAAGATAAAAACAAAATGTGCTTTTACTGTATTTATCCAATCCATGCAGCCCTTGGTAAAATGTAGATAGTTTAGTACTTGGTACCCTGTTGTGTCTGATTCACTCATAACATCACAACACACACTAATACACCCCAAACACGCCATGCTTCTGTTGTGGCCCTGTTGGAGTCCTGACCATTGAAGAAGAGGGTGAAAGGGGGAAACTGTACTACTACTACTCACTGTACTACTGATCAGTGAGTGTAGAAACAAGGTGGTCAGTGTTATGGTTGATCAACCTATGTAATAAACCCCTTATGTGTATTTGAATACATCTTGTAATCTTATGTATTCAGATAACGAGAGAGAAGTGACCTTAACTTGTAAATTATTTATTCGATTAGAAATTATTTGAATTATTTCATAAACATTAAGCAAGAGAAGCACAACAAAACCTAAATAAAGTGCGATTTCAATGGTGTGAAAGAAACAATAATGGCACTTAAATGTAAGATAAGCAGAGAAATAAAAACGTTACTCGGCTAAACACTTGGAGGCAAGCCCTTGCTTGATGTGAAATACTGGACCGAGTTATATAACACTGCAGGACGGAGAAACAAACCTGTCCTACTGGCAGCAAGCCTTTGGTTAATTGACATCTACTGTATTGCTCATTACATTCAAGTCACAGTATTTAAACTATACCTTGGAAATGTAAAAACATTTTCCATATGCTAAAAAGGAAAAAAGGCAGTGCATGCTGAAATCAGCTAAGAATGTAGCAATGCTTCAACATCTGATCTGAAGCAGAGATAGTGGTTACAAAAATTCCCTGACCCTGAAAAATGCTAATAGACTTTTGCACAGTTGATGCACAGTTTGATGACGTTTTTGCCCAAATACATTTACTGAGCCTGGTAATCTGTAGTATTTGAAAATGAACAAACCCTGCTAGACATTAACCCTCAAAAGACAGAGCGAATAGCAAGTTATCTAGGAAGCCATGACCTTCTTTTTACATTCAACAGAGCAGAGCAGTTTGTCCTGCAGGGCCATGAAGCGCTGCCCCATCAGGCACTTGGAGCAGCCGGAGCAAAGAAAGCAATCAGGCTCAGCATGCCAGTGGTGTTCCCCATAAGACACCCGCTGGGCCTCTGGTTCAATAGGCTTCAAACATGCCGTGCAGTGCTGCAAAACATAATCACACAATAAATTACAAGCTACAATACCATACATCTTATTTTTAATTTTGCATAATGATATCGCAAAGATATATATATATATAATAAAATAAAAGAGAGAGAGAGAGTGATGTGTGTATGTATTTTGTGTTTACCACAGCATGGTTCTTCATGTAGCAGGGTTTGCAGACAGGTTTGTCATTCTCCATGACGTAGGTTTCTCCAGCCAGAACACAGTCACAGTCAAAACAGCAGAAGTGCTTCAGGTGCCAGTTCTGCCCCTCAGCCTGGGTGTACTCATTACTGAAGATCAACTGAACCACACAACACAAACATGCACACAAAATTACATGCAACATTTGAAATTAAAGCTAAATCTCCAAAGGAACCTCGTCTCCACAAACTAGTCTCAAAAATGCACTGAATAATCAGTCAAGGTTCTATACAGTGAAGACAACAATGTACAAGATAGTCTTTAATAAATAATAGCATTTGGGCCCGTCAAAGAGAAAATAATGTTATTAATGCTGTAACTGTAAATGCGCTATTGGGTTTAAGTTGGGATACTCATGATCTGTGCAACCCTCTACAAACCAACTGCCTTTCGCCTCCCTCTCACCTCGTCACACCCTCCACAGCGGGGCTTCTCACTGTCTCCATAATGACGGCCACAGTACAGCTGCCCCTTCTTCCAGAAGTATATCATGTCCACCAGAAGCTCGTTGCAGGTGCAGCACACAAAGCATGCCGGATGCCAGAGCTTGTTGTATCCAGCACGCTCTGCGTACACAGCCGGGTCTCCACGCTGCATCATCTTCTGACAGTGGTGACACGTCTGCAGAAACAAGAGCCACCAGCTCAGCAGGGCAAAAAACACTCAGATAAAGAAAAAAAAAAGGCCAAAATTAATTTGGCCTCTGGAATGCGTCTCAACAGCAACTGCATTGTCCACTGTCAGATCTCACGACAACATTAGAGGCATGCATACAGTACTATGTACATTTTATAGATCAGTGTCTTGTTGTGCTGCCCGTTAAAGAAAAAATGTGCTGCAAGTCTTTGTTCTAAATAACTGTGCAAGTTGACACAAACATGTAATTAGAATTCATGCCCAACTCAACATACTGAGAAATGAAAGGAGACAAAAAAAATGTATGTGGGTGTTTTTGCCTCTGCTCGCACAGTACAGTATTTAAGACAGTGGTTTTTAATCTTCTAGGATTGTGTTCTACAAATGTAACATAGTCTGGACTGGTTTGGTTGGAGCTAAAGTGGTCATAACTGAGCCTGAGCTGCAATAAAAACATGTTCCTAAGTCATTTATTTGGCATATGATTTTTAACTGCAATCAAAGCTAAAATGTAGCAGTGCAAATGATGGAGCCCTAATTTTGAGAAGCAATTTAAAAGTATTTATGCTTGAAGAACTTAAATGTTCATTCCAGTTATGGGCCGCAGAGGGGCTGACGTACTCAGGGCTACTTTAACATTTAGTTCGTCTGGAACTCTGTGGGAATGGAGAGCAGAGGGATTTCAGAAGCACGTCTGAGTATCATGTCATCTCGAATAAATCATAAGACGGCGCCATCTAGTGGTGGAAATCAGGCATTGCCATTCTACACATGATTCTGTAACAATGCAATGTGTTTTCCTAAAAATACACACCTGACCAATGGGAGCTTGCTAATTAGGTAATTAGTGTAGGGCCACTAGTATTGGAAGATGTTTTCAGAAAGCAGAGAAAACGCTGAGTGTGTGCTTTTTGAGTAGATGTATAAAAAGTTATTCATCTACAATTTTCATATACAGCCTCTGTGGTGTATTTTTTACTTGCTGTAGCTCATGAGGGAGGCACTTACATAACTGCCAGCAGGTCCACTGCTTATAGCTCCTGGTGCTGCCGGTATGCCAGCTTTGCCCACAGCAGCCTTATCTCCAGCAGTTGCAGCTCCCAAGCCTTGAGAACCCTTAGCTCCAGCAGGGCCTGAGGGGGTACCCATCTCCTCTGGCAGAGTGAGGTCTCCCATCCCCAGAGCCTCATCCTTGTACTTGCGGACATACTGTTCCATCTGCTTGACCTCAGCTGGCGTGAGCTCGTGGCAGCGGGCCGGGTCCTGGTCGTGATCCGGAAGCTGCTTAGCCATCTGTTTCTTACGGTAGTCTGCCCCCTGAGTGCCTGCAATGGGCCTCTGCTCTGGAGGAAGCAGCTCCATGTAACGCAGAGCCTGAACATACATCACATGAGAAGATATTTCACACAAACTGTCATCAGAACTGCTTTTTTCACATATTTGAATCATATATCTTACACATAATTGTAGTTTTCACAAAAAAATGTAATGATGATAAACTTACCAAATTCTGGTTAACCCCACGAGGAGCCCACTCGTAGGTGACAGCTTTGACCACGCTACTTTTGGCTGGGACTGCAGCAGGTGTGACAGTGGCAGCCACAGGTACAATAGAAGGGTATGCAGGAGAAACAGCAGAGGGGGCAGTACGGTTTGCGGCAAAGGAGGCCCCCGGGGTAGGAGCAGAAGGCATAGCTGAAGCTCCGCGGTTGGGGACCGGGTGAGCAGAGGGTGCAGAAGGTGCAGGGGAGGCCACAGGTGTCGGGGAGGTGGGGGAGACTGTGGCTGCAGTAGCAGCTGCTGGGACGGACACTGCAGTGCCAATAGCTGGGGTATTGATTGATATCGTAACCTGACTGCCTCTGTAGGAGGGCACCCCATCTTTCTTCAGCTTGGCTATGAGCCCTGTGTACTTGGTGTCCTCAAACAGGCGTCCCACCTTCTGGTTCTCCTCAGTCTGCAGCTGCACATCGTGGTCCTCAATCCCGCACTTACAGTTTCGACAGATCTTTCTTTTAAGGTGAAATAAAGATAAAGGGGAACAGGTTAACAGAAACAAAATTAGTGCCCATTTATATATGGCTTGGGCAAAGCTAAAGTATAAACTGACTTAACACACAGAAATATCTTAAACCAAACTGAACGGCTGTATTTAATTCACCACAGAGTAAAATTAAACCTGACAATGAAGCTTCTCTCACATACATTACATCATGTGCTCGGAGTGCTGGGCATGTAATAGCATGAGGAATTAGGCAACGTGAGGATAAAAGTGGAAGAACAAAAGAATGCTTTACCACTTGAATACACAAACCATATTAAACACACAGATTTAGAAAGGTACTGCTTAATTGGACCATGCTGGGAGAGCTTTTGTTTCCCCATTTATAATCATCATGAACTTAATTGCTCAATGCTCCATTATGGGGTTGGTTAAATGTTCTACTGCAAAAAAAGATACTGATTTCTTCTGGCTGTAGTTTGACACCATCTTTGCGGTTTAAAACATGCCTTAACATGAATCTGCATAAAAGTGCTCCAAGAATACAATTAAAAGTGTTTAAATTCTGCAGACAATGTCATCACTGTGTATATGTTTGCATTAATACTTTTAAAAGTTCAGATTGCAAAAATACTACTCTTGGCCAGAAGTCAACCAGCCAGGCTTCTCAGGAAAAGTAAACTTCCACAGAGAGATGGATCACAGTGTTTAACTGGAACAAGATGGCTAAACTGCCTTTTGACCAATTTGTCTACACAGCACCTCTCATTCAAATTTGACCCAAAACAGGCCAAATAATTATAACACCACAACACCAGAGTGCGGTTGTGTTTTTCCTCACTGCATTTTTATGAGGTGACTAGATCTCCATTAAACACAGCTTTTATAATCAGATAATTCAGTTAAACATGAATCTTATAGATACTTATGCTGATAATTTATCTCCATGCACTGGAGGGTGTGTGATTTGAGAGGAAAATAAGTCAAGGGCTGCTGTCACTCTGGCAGAGAAAGCTAAATTTGCTTGAGAGAATCAGGCCAACAAAGCACGCTAACAAATCTAATGTTGGTTCTGTTGTTAGGAAACAAAACCTGCACATTCACATTGCTGCTCCGGAAAAGGAGACAAAATGTGAAGCAATATCCTGTGACACTTTGGAGCCCTACTGTAACAGACTGCTGCTGTTGACTCGCTTCACAGAGAAAGTCATTTTTCCAGATTCAGATTTTTAGCAATACATATTACAGTTGTTTGAAGTTACCCAGTCAGTTGACTATAAAGCAAAGTCTATGTAGTGAACTGTGAATTAGTGAAGCATTCCCAACACAGTGCATGTCAGCTTCTCACCCCAACAATGAATATCTGGTGCTGAGCAGGGTGCTACTGTGATGATGGAGCAGAGACACAGTTGGCATCTCAGAACCTGTAGAGTTTCCTTCAGAAACACTAGCTAAGTGGAGATAATGGCAAGAAGCCTGTCACTGTGCACAGTCTGACAGTTTGGGATTTTGGCCAATCGGGCAAATGTAAGAATTTGTGAGATGAGATAGGAAAAAATAGAAAAAGAAAAAAAGGAGAACATCCTACCCACACAAAGAGAAAGTCAAACTGTCCTTGGAAAGACACCTGGCCTCAGATGGCTGAGGCGTTACAGGAGATCGAACATAACCCACAGAAAAATGATGAAGTAGACTGCAAATTAATACTTTTGGAGCTGTATACCCACCTCCAAAAATGGAGCTCAAAGCCCTCACACTTGTCCTTGCATTTCAGACAGGGTGCACCTGCTCCTACCTCATGGCCCAGGGTCATCTGCCAAAACAGAATAAGAACAAGTTATCATTAAATGCAGATGCAGTTTTTAAGGCCTTTTACTAGGTTTAAATGCAACACTTTTTATAAGATCTCTCATAATTTGCTAGTTCTCCAGTCTGTTTGCATATTGGAAGGCAGTCTAACGCATTTATGAATACCTAATATCAGTAAACAGTTTTTTTTTTAAAAAAAAGGTGGCTTGATCAGACATGCTAGGCTCTTCTCTTGGCAGAGTCCTCCAAACGTTGAGAATCATAAAAATGTGAGGATATCGCTTTATTCCTGCTCCCTATGTGGGTAATATCGACTTGTTTTTGCTGTTTCAGATTGCTTAGATAGGAACCCACACTTTTGGGAGAGCTGTAACCGCATGAAAGTAAACATGAACCGAAAGTGCTACAAAACTAAAGTTGAGTTACAAATGAGCTTCTGGGGTAATTCAAACAGTGAATAAAAACTTTAAAAAGTTAGACTTCAGAAGTCAAACAGCAATCGTTTGGTCCCCTCAAACATACCGCTCCACCTTAAAAGACACAGATTCTGAACATAAACCAGAAAGAACTGCATTTCCCAAAGATTGTAGACATTGCCTTTAAATCCTTTAAAAGCAGCTTTTCTGCGCTGCTTTATTGTGAAAGTAGAGTAAACCTCACTGGGATTAAGGCCAATCTTTTTTTTAAAAAAAAAATAAGAATAATACTTGGTACACTAAAACAGACATAGAATACATTATGTTTAATTCTATCCTGATACCCTGTGTACAGCTGTCAATATATAATCCTCTGTTTGTTAAATAAAAAAATTCGTTTTCATGCTTGTTTGACAAGAAGTTTTATTTTCAGGCTGCATTCACTTCAGTTTCACTTCTGCTGTTAAAACACAGCAAGCATAATCTTCCCCCGTTATCAATCTTTCTTTGCACACCAAACAATTCCAGCATGGGCATGACTATATAAGGCCAAGTATGTGAGAATGGGAAGAAACCCTGGAGGGTTCCAAAACTCTTCTCCTGTTTTCAGTGCTGACGTTTTTCTTCTTTTCTGCTTGTAGAAGGAGTTAAATAAGTGAGCAGCTCCACCTATTGGGGGAATATGCCAAACGTCTGCTCTGTTATTTGAATTATTTGAGGCGTGCTTGGGCTTTAAGGATACTGCAAACCAGGGATGTATGACATGATAAATATACTCTAGTTTTCAGATTGGATAGTGAGCACATTTGCATACTGTACTGCAGCCTTCTGCGATATCATTATTGCAAAGGCAAACATCAGAATAATAATTAACAAACCAATTACCAAGACTTCCTGCAATTCATCAGACAAAGTGTTAAACAACAACCATATCCACTGCTCTGAATGCACGCTTGTATATGTTATGTCTTATTTAAAGTATTTTCCTATAAACAAGACTTCACTTAAATTATCACATCAGGTCCTTAAAATGGCTTACAATGTCAACCAGCTCCTATATATAAATGATAGAATGCATCTCCGTGAGCACATTTTAAAAGGTTTAGCCTGCCTCACATGGTTTTTGTTTTGTCTACTTTGTTTACAAGATCTTAAAATGTTAGCATTGTAGACTGTCAAAATTCCCTTACATTAATCAAAGTATCTTAAAATGTGTGCATGTTTTACATCACTTTTTCACATGCTTGAGCCTTTCTATATTCTTTGTCCCAGTACCAGTGACACTCCATAAATGTTAACTCTGAACAGCCCTCAGTCCAGGTCCAGTGTTACACACTGATAGAGAGACTACAAGTCTACAGGGAATGTCATGGTAGATTAAACATACAGGATCATAAAGCAGATGTCATCTGCTATCAATCCCTACAACATAATTGCTACATTTTGCCAGTACTTTGGAGAACAGCTCTACAAGCCTGTAACTGATGGAAAGGGAAAAAATAACAAAACAGGATGAGACCAAGGCCCAAATTCCCTTCACAAATATGTCACTGTGTATTGTAAATCACTCCAGAGGGTTGTGACATGGAGTAATCATGCAGAAACAGGCTTGCAAGATGAAATCAAGCCAAATTACTTTAGGGCGCAGTGACTGGAGGGGTTTTGGGTGATGGCCTGGGGGGGGGTCTTTATTAGGCATGGGATTATCATTAATAAGATTTGATGTGGATTCAATAGATCTCATGACGCCAAACATTAGAAATATTAAAAACCTTGTTTTATTTAATTACATTAACATTTTAAATGCATATTAATATGGAATATTTATGAACATATCATACAACAAGTATATCCTCATCACAACATCTTAACCAGTAACAAAAACAAAATATCATATTGTGCACATTTATACCAATACAGGTGGCACAGGAAGCTGAGTTATTTATTTCTAAGATTATGTTGTTTTGGCTTTCTCAGGTAAATGCATAATCAAATGTTTGTCTGTTGCCTACAAATACAAAACAGATCTTAAAGGACAAGCTTCTTATTTATTTTCTGACTCCAAGGCTATCGTCATGACCCGTTCTTTTATCACTATGTGGCTAAAGATGAATCATCCTACTGTCTGTTCTCTGTAGACAAGCCCTTGTCTTTCTTTTCTTTATCCATGACCCTCATCATCCTCGTCCTCACCTCGGACTATCCCAGTAGAGTGATCCTGTCTGAGTTGAATGAAAAAGACCACCTTCCAGTGACTGAAACTTAAAACACAGCTAGTTGCCGATATCCACGATGCAATTAAATTATTTGTTGGAACAGTTGTTGGAAGAAAAAAAGAAATATTATTTTTTAGCAGGTTTAACACAAACCGAAAACGAGACTGAAGAGAAAGCTGGGTTGTTTGTTAATGAAAGATTTTTCTCTGGTTACTTTTTATTCATTAGTAGTGTAACAACTTCTCTGCCCCATGAACTTCACCTTCCTGGGCGTTTCCACGGAGCAGGTCCCTCAGCAAACTCTACCGGCCCCTCACGAAGGAAGGAAGCTCAAAACTCACCTTTTTCACCTCCTTCTCGATCTCCATTGTGTAGTCTTGGTGAAAAATTCTAGTTATGTAGGGTTCTTGCTGTGACTTCTGCCTTCGGAGCTAAATATGGCTGAAGGCTGTGGTTTTGTGACCGTTTACTAAATGCCTTACCGCTCCCTCTTCTCACTTACAGCTCATTGTTCACTCTTCCTCGCTCGCCACAGCATACAGCTCTTAGCCAATAAGAACACACCACGGGATTCAGCTGACCAATCAGAATCAAGGATTCCGTCCCGAAGCTCCTGCCCTGAAATGACTGTAAAATATACAGAAAGTGATTGTTTACATATTTACTAAGATAGCAGCTCAACAGTGTAATGTTTTGAAACTAAAATCATATAAGTTAAAAACGAGTAGTTACAGAAATGTACAGAGATGTTAATTTGCTTTAAATGTATAAGCCTGTAGAAGTAGCTCAAACAAACTCATATTCAAACTAAAAAAGTTAATAAAAAGTAAATATAGGCTTTTTCCACGTTTGATGTCCGCAATTCTGAAAAAGCCGAAAGCATGTTAACAATGGCAATTTCACCTTTTATGATACTATTAACGTTAGAGAATGGAAGGTCATTGCCCCATTCATTTAATTTAAAAATGTGTTGTTTAGTTTTTGACTGCTTTTTATTTGTTTACCTCCCCACCTTTCTTTCTGAACTTTTGACAAAGGAAGTTGTGGTTTAGTCAGCTGGATGGGGAAAGTGTCACAGTTCTGAACTCTTTTAATCCCACTTTCTTTTTGTTTAAGGGTAAGTCCACCCATTTCTTACGACCACAGTAAAATTATATGGTTCTTATTTCAACAATGTAATTTGAGATGCCTCATGTCTGAAACATAGTTTCCTGAAGGTTTTGACATAAAACACATTATTAATATAAAGGATCCATCGAGGATATTTTAGGGCAAAACATACCAAAATAAATCAGTTTTATTGGTTTAATGTCATAATGCTATTACACATTTTTAAATATAAAAATTCAGACATGTAGACACAGATTAGGTGAAGAGTAAATATATTGTCTATACATGTGTACATGTAGTCACTGAAGTCAATTGTTCATACACATTCTGTCACAGAACAACAGAGAATACATTTCTAAAATATTTATGCTGATATGAAGATTTGAGTGTAGATTTGCAGATGCACTAATCGACTATGAGTAATTGTAATAAAGGTTAAAATCCTTGTTTGAACTTTGTACCAGACACAGCTGTTACTCATACAAGGTCAAACATAGGTGCTTTAAACACTGGGTGTGTTTCTCAGCCTTATCTGTGTATGAAAAGTCCTCCTGGCTGAATCAACACATTTCTTTATTTAGGCCAATTCTCTTTGCAGGAGTATATGAACAGTACCAACCAATAATAAAGACAAAAGAGAAAACATACTCAGAACATACCTTCAAAATAGTAAATGTTTCAGAATTAAAATGGATGTATTTAGTAATCTGCCTTTAAAACCTAAAGTGATATAAATGTAAATTATTCAATGCCCATACTGTGCCTTACAGAGAAGATATCAAGAAGGTCCCCAAACATTGTTTACTTCAATAACAATCAAAAGGATATGTCTGTAGACACCACTCATATTTATTAAATTCAGCTACTTCAAGATATCTTCAGTGCAGACACATACATAATTTTTTTTTATCTCCATAGAAAAGCATGAAAACGTATGTGATGCTGGAGTTTGTGCAAATGAGCTTAAAGCCAAAATGTTAAATGATTCTTAGAGGGATTTAAAAGCCACTCATTGGATTATGAAGCAGTGGAATTGTGTTCTCTTAACAGAGCACTATCTGTAATCCCCCACCATCAACTCTACTGGAAAGACCTTATACAAGATGTTTGGACATTGCTTTTAGGATTTGATTGCATAAAACCATAAAACTAACACCTATCACATATGAAAGGAGAAACTCCAGAGTATCATGTCTGGAAATGTCCCGGAGTGTTCCTTTCACACATGTATCACACAGCAGGAGATTTTCTGTGTCTGAAGTGTTATCTCAGCAGGAAATGTTCCATGTGCTTTAGGTCATGAGGCAGCGCCTGTGCGGCTTGCGCAGGAGATACAGTGTGATTCTCTGGAACATTACTGGCTCTGTTCAAACACGCGCTCTCTCTGACATTACATGGCGTATTTACTAGGGTGCTAGCAGGATAATGTCTGTATAAAGTCTGGGATGCATGGTACTTAATAGACTTAATGATAGGTCAGGTACTGATACCTACTCATACTGAGTCACAAGCACAACTCCTTCAGAAATATTAATACAAATATTTATTTTTGCTGTCCAATTAAAAACATATTTATTTGTTTTTGTTGATATCTTTTCTAGGACGGCACGGTGGTGCAGCAGGTAGTGTCGCAGTCACACAGCTCCAGGGGCCTGCTCCGGGTGACTGTCTGTGAGGTGTTGGTGTGTTCTCCCTGTGTCCGTGTGGGTTTCCTCACACATTACAAAAACACACGATGGTAGGTGAATAGCTGACTCAAAACTGTGTGTGTTGCCCTGTGAAGGACTGGCGCCCCCTCCAGGGTGTATTCCTGCCTTGTGCCCAATGATTCCAGGTAGGCTCTGGACCCCACCGCGACCCTGAACTGGATAAGCGCTTACAGATAATGAATGAATGCTTTCTTTTTAAACAAAGCAACTGTCCCTCAAATCATGTAAAATTTTCATGAAGAATGAAACAATAGAAATACTCTAAAATTACTTGGAATAAAAAAATTTTACATTCACTTCCATTGAAAGATAAGAAGTTTTTCCTTCTCTTGTAAAGTTACTGTTTTGGGAGATAAATGTTTTTAATTGGAAACGGACAATATATTTTTTTTTCATTTGCCATGTACTGTCCAGCCAGTGAACACATTTTATAAGTCTTCTGCTTAACCATTCCAGTTTGGCTCACATTTATACTCTGTGTGGGAAACACAGCAGAAGGGCCTATCAGCCCATTTTGATCCATCAGCCCCAAGGTCACAGTGACTTCACTGAAATATAAAAGTCTAGAGCCACATTCATGCGCTCTAGTCCAGCAACATGAGAGGGATATTGCTATTGACAACTGTGTTTGTGGCCGTTTTTGGGAGAGAGACCTTTGTAGGGTAGGGATTCTCAAATTTGCCACAATGTCTTTAGTATGTAAATCAATTATGAATTGATTGGCTGACTGATAATGCTTGTGACACTTGTTCTAATAGACACCAGGTTCTTCGAGTCACTGCCAAAAATGATGCAGAGATTGATCTCCTGAAGGAGCTATCACAGCTGGAGCACCTCCAGGTAATCTCAAATCATAAAATGTTTTAAGGACATATAACTTTTTATTGCATGTGTGGAATGCTACTCAGCTGACTCATACTTGTGTTTGCAGCTGGATTTCTGGAGGGAGCCTATTGATGAGTCTCTGCCTGTAGATGTCCGTGTCCCATTCCACAGTCTGCAGCCTGTCAGGTCCTTCTTGGCCTACAATGAGATCCACTATGACATCATGATTGAGGACCTTCAGGTAGGATCATCTAAATTTACACTGAAAAGGGATTTTGGATATTCCTCAGACATCTTCACTTCTACATTTCCTGTTTGCTAACTTGCAGCAAAAGATGCATTTACTTTATTTACTTTAAAACTTTCACAAAAAATCTGTCTGACACTTGGATGTCTTTACTTACAGGCTCTTCTGGATGAAGAGCAGCAAGAGATGATGAGATCTCATGCTGTTCTGCCCAGGACCACTGATGACTATGACTACACCAACTATCACACCTTGGACGAGGTCAGAGCCGCAGCAGTAATGTGCAGATTGTTGCGTTTGTTATGTTGGAAAAATCCCTTTAAAAAATGGGATCTATCTCTCTATCTAGACAGTTATTTGAATTTTGCTTGCCCATCACTGCTCTGATTTTCAGATCAACAGCTTCATTGACATGCTCGTGCAGGAGAACCCTAAACTGATCAGCAAAATCGTGATTGGCCAAAGTTATGAAGGCCGGCCTCTGAACGTACTGAAGGTAACCTTTATCTTGTCAAAATAGGGCTAAAAATTTGGAGAAAATACATGGAGGAAATACATTTAGAAAATTAGAGGATTATTGTTAGTGTTGACAGATGTAAAAACAGGCTGGTAAACTGAATATTTCCACATTTGCTTGTTTATTTTATATTTGCACTTTTCAATGCTCTTCTTCTCAGTTACGCTTCTTTCATTCTCACTAACAATTCGTAAAGCTTCTCGATTCTGAATTGGCTGAAGGTACTCTGTGGATGGGCTTACCTCCAGCAGCCACTGACTCTCAATAATAATAACAATCTTCTGCTTTATGAAAATTAATGTCTGGGTTATGAATTCTGCTTTTTGATTTTCAAATTTTAATTTCTCATTATGGATTCTGTTTTCTTGTTCTCGAAAAAAGTGGCCATATTTTGCCATACCACAGTTGTCAATAAAGGTTTTGTGCTCAATCATTTTTTAACTATATTGCAAAGATAAGGACATGAATGTCCCAAGTACCACATTTTACCACTAGTCATCAAAAGCAGCTTATTAATCCAGTTTTTATTTTCTTTCCCCTAGTTTAGCACTGGTGCTGGCCATCCTGGGATCTGGATCGACACTGGAATCCACTCCAGAGAATGGATCACTCAGGCCAGTGGAACATGGTTCGCTAAGAAGGTTCACTTTAATGTTTCCCTCCATCTGCTAATATCAAGAAAACACCTTAACAAAAAAGTTTCAAGTTTCATAGCTCTGAGTTTCCTTTTGTAGATTGTAAATGACTATGGACGTGATGCTGCTCTTACTGACATACTGAACAAATATGACATTTTCATGGAGATTGTCGTCAACCCTGATGGATATGCCTACACTCATACCTCTGTGAGTCCTAACACTCTGTAGAAACATCCTTATGTCATTTGTTCCTTCTAAACTGTACAACAACTAAGGTGAATGCTGTTATGACTATCAGTCATTAGACCATAAACCTGCTGTCATTTTGGAGCTTTTATCACAACAGCAATGTACAGTACTTTTTAGAGGATGAATGCTAGCCTATGCTTCCTCTTAGCCATGTGAAATCAGGTAGGGTATCTTTTAAACTGAAGCTAACACAACATATTTTAAGATCAAAACGCTTTAAGGAGAACTCTAAATTATGTTAGCAAACAAATGCAACTTTGAATTAGCACTGGCCTGAATAATGTGTGAAAAATCTGAGCCAAAAATAAATAAAGTGCCTAGATTATTAAAAAAGAAGCATTTTAAAAAAAGAATGTATTGGTGGTGATATTTTTAGCACAACACTATATACAGATGAATCTATTTATTTTTAATGCGTTTAGAACCGCATGTGGCGCAAGACCAGGAAGCCTAATCCTGATTCCACTTGTGTTGGAGTTGATCCCAACAGAAACTGGGGTACTGGCTTTGGAGGTACAGTTGAAAAAGAATTCTCAATTTTTTTTTAATTTAGGTGATTTCTATAAATAGAATCTAAACTGAATCTACAGGATTACAAAGCTGTACGAGATCATTGTCTTATTGTTGTGATTGCTTGTCTAGGTGGAGGTTCCAGTAGTGATCCTTGCTCTGAGACATACAGAGGACCATATGTGAACTCAGAGTCTGAGGTCAAGGCCATTGTGGACTTTGTTAAGTCTCATGGCAAACTCAAGGCCTTTGTATCCATCCACAGCTACTCTCAAATGTTGTTGTATCCTTATGGGGACACTAGCACTCCATGCAAGGACCACGTAGAGCTGGTAAAACCAGAAACAAAAATAAATTTTTATTTCATTAATTATATTTAGTGTACTTAGCTTGTGTATATCAGTTCTTGGTGCTCATTGGGAAGTCTCCCTACTATATTTTCAAAGGATGAACTTGCAAAGAAAGCTGTCGCTGACTTGAAAAGTTTTTATGGCACTGCCTACACATATGGCAGCACCTTCAACACCATCTGTAAGTTAAACATTACACTTGTTTCATTTTGTTATGTATGATATGTACATAAAACTTTTTTGTCTACAAACCCTTTGGTTAGAAGTGTAGATTTTGGCTGTAATGTGTGTGGGAGTTGAACATGTAAGGGTGTTAGACCATCAGGATTCAGTTTGGGGACCACTTATCCAAGTGTTAGTGCTAAGGAATCTGTCTATTACACTCCACAGATCAAGCCAGTGGAATCACAACTGACTGGGCCTATGACCAGGGCATCAAGTACTCCTACACCTTTGAGCTGAGAGACATTGGTGACTATGGTTTCCTCCTGCCGGCTAATCAGATCATCCCCACCGCTCAGGAGACATGGCTGGCCCTCCTGACCATCATGGACCACACCAAGAACAACCCATATTAAACCTGCAGCTGGATTTGACTCCCAAAGTTTCAGGAGCCAATTTGGATCTTTTGAGTAATCTACTGCAAAGAAAAATAAAGTAAACACTGTTCTGACAATGAGATTGCCTTTTTTCTCAAGCATTTCATAACTCATAATTTTTTAGTAAGCTGTTTTAATTGAACTGGTATTTTAAAATACATTTTAACATTTTTATTGGTTTATATATCATTTAATATTGGTATTTTCCTATGGTCAAGACAGTACTCAGTGCAACTGCTATTTTAATACCGTAGAATGGCTTTTGATTCCCTGCTTGGGTAAGCACACTACAATAATAAAAGTCCATATGCAAGAGTAGCACAGCTACATTCAACTACCTCTATAACATGGTTAAATTTTACTTTATCTTGATCAAAGTGTCTGACAGATTTATGTCTAATATATAGTGTCTATTATTTATGTACAACTGGCGCCCCCTCCAGGGTGTATTCCCGCCTTGCGCCCAATGATTCCAGGTAGGCTCTGGACCCTCCGCGACCCTAAATTGGATAAGCGGTTACAGATAATGGATGGATGGATTTATGTACAACTGACCTAAATCCTCCAATTCAGAGATGTATGTTAACTTATTATTATAGGCTATTTACCTAAAAATGCTGAATTTATTAAGGTGTTCAAAATGCACTACCGTGTGTTTCCAGAAGGTGGCACTAACTCATTGAAATACAAATATTAGCTGTCAGTGAACTTGGTCTTTTTAGTGAGCTAAACAATTACTGAAGAACCTAAACAACTAGAATGTTGCCGGCTCTAATCTCATATGGGCTCACACTGACATTACACAGACTTTGTGCAAGGGTGTCAGCGGGATTTATTTTGGCCAACGTCTGGTACACCTTCTTCAGACGTTTGTATTCATACATCCAGCTTCTCTGGGTAATGTCCAGAACATTATGGGTTACATGTCTGAAAAGGGGCTTGTGTTAGCAGCAGTCTGAAATGGAGTGGTAGCTAGGGTGACCAGACGTCCTCTTTTACCCGGACATGTCCTCTTTTTTAGACTTAAAAAAATGTCCGGCCGGAATTTCACAAACGTCCGGGATTTTGTTTTTCTAGAGCTTACATAGAATTTCGAGAAGTGTTTCGTTCACAAACTAGTCCCGCCCTCCCCTACTCCGTTTACGGTCTGACTGCAGAGCTACGGTTATTGGTCGATAACCTTCTCTGGAAACATTTAATTGGTCAGTCTGCACATCAGTTGTCCTTGTTTACGTCAGGCAAAGCTCATGTCCCTACCCTCATCTCGAGCAGCTATGCCGAAACGTAAATGTAAGTTCTCGGATGAATTAAAAGGGGTTATATTTCACCCTTCCAGCATTGTAGTATTGTGCTATTTGGGAAGACTAGAGTGGAACAGGCAATAAGTAAATTTGGTGAAGGGCGGCATGGTGGTGCAACAAATGGTGTTCCTCTCATACAGCTCCAGGGTCCTGGGGTTGAGGGTTTAAGCCCTGCTCCGGGTGAGTGTCTGTGTGTTTGCTGTGTTCTCCCTGAGTCCGCATGGGTTTCTGCTGGGTGTTCCAAAACCACAGGCTGGTAGGCGGATTGACTACTCCAAAGTGTCACTAGGCGTGAGTGTGCGTGGTAAGGTGAGGTGTGTTCCCGCCTTGCACCCAGTGATTCCGGGTAGGCTCCGGACCCACTGCGACCCTGAACTGTAGAGGTGGGCGGATCGATCCAAATATCGATAATATAGATACCAACACCTGGTATTGGTATTGATTAATACTGTTGGAAAAAAGATCGATACTCAAGCTTTTTTTCTCTCCCACTAAAGTCTGTGGGCGTATGTCGTTATTTTTGTGGCAAATTTCTGCACGCGTGCACGGATATTTCGAGCGAGCCAGAAGGTTTCTACGAGCACACGGATATTTTAAGTGAGCAAGGAGGTTTCTTGAACGCACACTACATCCTACACATCTTGCTCTCCTGTCCTACACGCGATGTCTCTGACCCACATGCTCGATCCACACTTACAGCCATTACAATGTGCCTCAGTTTCAGCCAATCAGAAATGTCAATTGGCGTTATATAATATAATTTGGCGTGATATAATAGGTAATTTCTGATTGGATGGCTTGACCGCCAAGTGGGAAGGACATACAGGCCGGAGAACAGAAACCTTCTTGCTCACTCGAAATATCCGTGCGAATGCAGAATTGTGGTACAAAAATAAGGCCATATGGGTGAGTCAGCAGAGAAGGCGCGCACCCCACGTCACGTTGCGAAGAGAAGCTCGCGCGCACCTCCCCCCGCACCGTAGTGAAGACTAGTGGTATCGGTATCAATATCAGCACTACTGGCCCTGTATTTACTTGGTATCGGATCGATACCAAAACTCCTGGTATCGCCCACCTCTACTGAACTGGCTAAGCGGTTACACGCAATGAATGAATGAATATCATCGGGGAGCAAATTATCTAGAAAGGTTCAAATTTTGGAGATAGGAGAGTAAAGGGGCTTAAAAAAGTTAGAAATGCATAGATATAGTAAATACACTACAATATGAGTACTTTTGATCTATTTTGATTTGATTAGTTCAGAGGACTATAAAGTGCAAGTCATTAGGATGAATCATCAAGTCAGGGAATGCAGCTGCTGTATTCTCATTCCAGGTGTCTTGTTCCAGTTATACATACAAGGGCTGTCCCTTTTTAAAAATTTCACCGGAATAAGGAAAAATGACCTAGGATCAGTTTTGGCAATTTTGAATTCTAACCCTTACAATCAAAGAGATAAGAGAGACCTGATTCTAGATCAGTCTTACTCTGAAGGCTTGGTAAATAGGACTCAAGGTGTGGGAAACGAAGCAGCAGTTTCATACTATCGTCTCGAGGTTACATAACACTGCAATATAAAAGACCAATGTTACTCTGAATGGCTCTACTGAATCAAAGATGAAGGGGCTCTGGGTGTTTTTAACTCTAGCTGTGGCTGTTCTTGCGAAGGAGAACTTTGTGGGGTAAGCTGTCACAAACTTTTACATGATTTGCTTATAACAAGTTTTGAACATTTTACACCACTATGTTTAAAAATAGAAATTCAAATTCACCGTCACTGAGTGTAATTGTGTATAATTTAATTAATATTTAATTATCATTTTAATTTTAATTTTATAAGAATTTGAAAATGCTTAAATGTGAAATATGTTCTGATTTAAGTAATGACAGTGGTCAAGCGTTTAAAGTCAAAATTGCTCCTTTGTGTGGTATATTTAAATTCGAATATAGAAATACATTGCTGGTTTTCATGTTACATTTTAATGTTCATTTTGAGACTGATATACTTTCATAACAATATACTTTGCAGGTGTAAAATGATCAAAATAACCATTCGGTTCTTAAGCTCACTATGTAAAAATTTACCCATGAATTATCAATCCAAAAACATCAGGGATTCTCTGTGCACACTGGACAGTGAGCAGTGATAAGAAATACAACTCAAATAAGAGTTAAATTACTGATGTCTGTGACTAATGATACTGATGTTCTGAAAGACAACAGGTTCTTCGAATCACTGCCAAAAATGAGGCAGAGATTTCTCTCCTGATGGAGTTGTCACAGCTGGAGCACCTTCAGGTAAAACTGAATAACAAAGACTTTTTAAAAGATTCCACTAAAGTCTCTGAGTTTTAGACACAGTGAAATACAGTATGCTACCAAACAGAAACCTACAATCCTTGTGTTTGCAGCTGGATTTCTGGATGGAGCCCATTGATGAGTCTCTGCCCGTAGATGTCCGTGTCCCATTCCACAGTCTTCAGCCTGTCAAATCCTTTCTAGCCTATAATGATATCCACTATGACATCATGATTGAGGATCTTCAGGTGAATGCAGTTGAATAAGTTTATTGTGGAAAAGAGTTTAAAATCCATAAAAGGTCTGAGTGTTTTCTTTGCAATTTTTGCCTTGTTTGACATTGCCTCCTTTACTTCAGGATCTTTTGGACATGGAACAGCGTGAGATGATGAACTCTCGCTTTCTTCAGCCCAGATCCACTGATGACTTCAACTATGCCAGCTATCACACCCTGAGTGAGGTTAGAACTACAATGCTTTAACCTCTTGAACATAGGACTTGACATTGCACGATATACATTTAATTTAACAATATCAGAGATACAGTCATATGTAAAACTTTGGAAACCACTGGCCAAATTACAAGTTTTGCTTTGTGGGGTTAAAATATGAGAACACATCCTCTACAAACTTTAACAAAAACATTTTTTGTAGGCTGCCAGCAAATGCTAATGAGAGTAACCAAGCTAAATCTTAAGTGATTTTAAGATCATATGACAGTGATGCAGATATGAAGTGCATCTCACCAAGGTTTACCCATATGCAAGGAACTGCATATGAGTCAGTGTTTGATCATTGCCTGAATAATTTTTAGATCAACAGCTTCATTGACATGCTGGTGCAGGAGAATCCTAATTTGGTCAGCAAACTTGTGATTGGTCAGAGCTACGAGGGCCGCCCCCTGAATGTTTTGAAGGTAAGGCAATTTTTCCAAATTTAAAATATATTATTTTTAAATATGATTTGTATTCATACACAAGATAATATGTAAAATATCTTATGTTAATCCATTAGAGCTTCTCTCTTCCTATCTGCTGCCACAAAATTTCTGTTATCACCTATTGTCAAACAGTTAAATCCTGCAACTAACTACTAAATAAATCGATGAAAGAAGGATAAAAAGATGCATCCAGGGCAAATTCTTTGTAGTTTTGCATCATTAAAAAAGTAATAATTATAATAATATAACAATGATAAAATGTCAAATTATTATTATTACTATTTTAATTTCTAGCATTGTTTTCTAGTGCTGCAATTCCCATGCTTTCAGCACTTAGTCTAGTTAAAAGGTTAGCTCAATATATCTAAGAACATTGTCCAAAATTTGTATTGCAAGACTTGCATGGTTCTGTACACAAAAACTTAAACCAAACTCTTAAACTTTTTACAATACTGTAGTTAGCTCTAGTCCAGAAACATTCTCTCACTGTTTATTGGAAAATTATAATTAAAATGTTTAACAATGATTATGTTAAGTGATGTATCAGTCTCAGTAAAAGGACAAACATATATTGAAAGTTAACTCAGCCTGCAAACATAAAGCTACAAATCACAGGTTGATACCATTTTGTTTTAACTTGCATATTTTGTGGATACATTTAGGAGTATATTGTTTTCACCAAATGCTGCTGTGTTTGTTGTAGTATTTCATTTAATGGCTTCCTTCATACTAATTTGCTTACGTTATTAAGTACATATGATAATAAATTCAGTGGGTAATAGCCAGCCACATTAGTTAGTTAGCTACATGTACCACATGTAACAAGATAGTCTCAGGTCAAACTACTCATCTAACAATTTTAGATGATTCCCTTTTGCTTACCTATTGTTTATTTATTAATTCACAGTTTAGCACTGGTGCAAACCGTCCTGGGATCTGGATCGACACTGGAATCCACTCCAGAGAATGGGTCACTCAGGCCAGTGGAACCTGGTTTGCCAAGAAGGTTTACTATATTCATTTTCTCCTATAGTAACAATACAAGGGTACATTAAGTGCATCCTGAGGATATCTTGAACCTGTTTGGTAACAATTAGCTTAAACCAATCTGTGTTTCCTTTTATAGATTGTTTCTGACTATGGAAGTGATGCTGCTCTTACTGCCATTCTTGACAAGTTTGACATTTTCCTGGAGATTGTCACCAACCCTGATGGATTCCATTTCACCCACACATCTGTTAGCCTTATTTTTTTCAGAAATTTAGCCAATGTATTAAAATATTCAGTAACACTTTAAATTACAGCCTGCTAATTACTGGGAAAGTACAGATTAAGGAACTGTTAAGTAAGCCGAAAGATAAAATAGGTATTGATTAAGTAAAGGGCATGATAGTACAAATATGTGGTTATTACTGGGTATCTTACAAACATTTTAAAAATAAGGCACACCGTATATACAGAGTAAGTACCTATTTAGTAAGGTGTAAGATAAAAAAAAATTACTGAGTAAGTAATGGGTATGATACTAGAAATATGTGCTAATTACTGGGTATCCTACAAATACTTTACAAATAAGGCATGTGACTACGTTCCGAATCCCTTGTACTCCTCTGCATAATCACAGATTACAAAATTGAATTAAAAGTATGACAGTTTATGCAAGTGATTATTACTGTCATTTTTTATAAATAAGGAATGCAGCTACCATTTTGAATGCACTGTAGTTCTGAATGTAATTATAGATCCTTTAACATTATTTACTGTGCACATACAGAGAAGGACAAGGTCAGGTACTTTCATTACAGGCACTAGCAGAGGTTCATGGTGCTTTGTACTCATTAGGTTCAGGACGTGTGATTTACCACAATAATCACCATCACATACTTCAGAGATATTTTTTTATTAAAGCCTATGTGTATTGATGTATTATATGAACATAGCTGACTAATGATAAAATTGATGTTCCTCTCCTGCTCTTCTTTCTTATTTGTAAAATGTTTGTAAGATTCCAGTAATAACCACATATTTCTACTATCATACCCTTTACTTACTCATTACTTATTTTATCTTATGGCTTACTTAACGGATACTTACTCTGTACTTGCCCAGTAATTAGTGGGCTGTAATTTAAAGTGTTACCAAATATTCTGGTAATTAAATGAGCGATTTGTGACTCTCAATTTGTTGTGTTAAGAATCGCATGTGGCGCAAAACAAGGAAGCCCAACTCTGGATCGGCCTGCATTGGAGTTGATCCTAACAGAAACTGGGATGCTGGCTTTGGAGGTACAGTATGTTCCCACAGAAGTCTTCTTTTTTCACAGTTCATTAGTTGAATATATATCTCAGAAAAGTCAATGAGACACTTACCTTTAACCTCCAGGTGCTGGCTCCAGCAACAGCCCATGCTCTGAAACCTACCGTGGGCCTTATGCTCATTCTGAGCCTGAAGTCAAGGCAATTGTGGACTTTGTTATATCCCATGGCAACCTCAAGGCATTTGTGTCCATCCATAGCTACTCTCAGATGCTGCTGTACCCTTACGGATACATCAGAACTCCCTGCACGGACCATGCTGAGCTGGTGAGACCTGAATAAAAGATCACCCTAATTATTGTAATTTAGTACAGTATTTGAAAGTAATAGGTTGCCTAAATCACAAAAAACTACTGGCAGGCATAACACCTAACACTGGACAGGCACACAGTGATAGTATTTTACTTTTATAATCATCAAACTATTGACCATATGCAAATAACAACACTCATTCATGACAACAATTAAACTAAGACGATATTCATTCATTCATTCAATGCCTGTAACTGCTTAACTAGGGTGACCAGATCTAGGGTGTTGTACGCTTAGCTGAACCTATGTGTGATTTTAGGTCCTTTACACCTTTATTTGCTACACAAAACATGGGAATTTCTTTTTTAATTCATCCGAGAACTTACATTAACGTTTCGGCATAGCTGCTCGAGATGAGGGTAGGTACATGAGCTTTGCCTGACGTAAACAAGGACTACTGACGTGCAGACTGACCAATTAAATGTTTCCAGAGAAGGTTATCGACCAATAACGGTAGCTCTACAGTCAGACCGTCCAATCAGAAGATTTTAGGCTACTTCACCATGCCCCCTTCTCACTCAAGCGAACCAATCGGAGTAGGGGAGGGCGGGACTAGGTTGTGAATGAAACGCTTCTCGAAATTCTGTGTAAGCTCTAGGACGTTTGTGAAGAGGAAACCTACGTATACATGGGGAGAGCACACTTTGTATGGCTTACCACCTTACCACTCTTGGTCCTGTTGGGAACTGTGATTAAAGGCACAATATAATATGCAGCTTGCTCTACATGAAAATCTTCACTGTTATGTTCTCACAGGATGCGTTGGCAAAAAAGGCCATCACGGATCTGAAGAGCCTGTATGGCACCAACTACAAATATGGCAGCATCATCAACACCATTTGTGAGTAAAACAAAATTATTGGTGGGCCTACTTTAAACTGATCATCAGTTGATTCCTTTAAGATGTCTAATACCAATTCTCTATGTATTAAAGTTGTTGATTGTCTCTCTCAGACCAGGCTAGTGGTGGAACCATTGACTGGACCTATAACCAGGGCATCAAGTACTCCTACACATTTGAACTGAGAGACACCGGTCGCTTTGGTTTTGTATTGCCAGCCAATCAGATTATACCCACCGCTCAGGAGACGTGGCTGGCCCTTATGGCCATCATGGAGCACACCAAGGACAACTCCTACTGAACCAGCAGCTGGACATAGCGGGATTGGGATATCTCTTAATGAATGTAATCCAGCAGCCAGGGTTTTTGATCAGCACATCAGACTTTGGCAAACACATTGTTTTTGGCCTACACAAGAACCACCATCTCCATGTAACTAAAGTAAACACTGCTGCAAACAAACAATGCCATCTGTTTTATGTAGTAAATGTTATATTTCAAGCCCCCTCCAGGGTGTATTCCCGCCTTGCGCCCAATGGTTCCAGGTAGGCTCTGGACCCACCGCGACCCTGAATTGGATAAGCGGTTACAGATAATGAATGAATGAATGTTATATTTCAAGACACTTAAAATATGGTGATAGGAAGATTAATAACTATTAGCCTAATATTAAGGGCACATCCATGCACAGACACCTCCACATCACAGTGGTTTTTATGGGTCACAAATATTGTGTTCTGTTTGTTGAGTCTTGTCAATGGGCTGTATTCTAAATAAACGCAATTTAATAAAACTACCCCACTGGAAGTCACATTAACTGCTGAAAATGAGGTTGTTACAACCCTGCCTAGGAGCAGGAGGACGCCTCATTTATATGTTACACAACTTCTAGACTGGGCTAGGAATAATGAATATAGTGTGTTCAAAAAGATCTAGGACAATTTTCCCAAAAACATCTTAGGGTTGAAATAATCTTAACAAGGAGAGATAGTGCTGAGTGTGATGTTCACACTACCACTTAAGAATCTTCTTTGTTATGAGTTGCTTTTGGGAAACCCAACCCTGTTTGATAGTGGTTATGAAAGATGTATTGCAGCTATATAATTATATGAGTATTATATGATTATTAAATTAGTCAGTTAGCTTGATTTTAGGGCTGTCTCTGTAGTGTTGATGGAATCTCACTGGTGAGCTATTTTGTTACGAAAAAAGGGATATTATTGTTATTCATATCTATTTGAAGGGTCCAGAGAGGATTTTAGGGTTTTTCAGATTTGCACTGCTTGCACTTAATTTTATCATGTGTGCTTGTGAACCATTCTGTTCTCAGACCCACCGCAACCCTGAACTGGATAAGCGCTTACAGAAAATGGATGAATGAATGAATTTTCCAATGGTCAAGACAGTACTCAGTGCAACTGCTATTTTAATACAGTAGAATGGCTTTTGATTCCCTGCTTGGGTAAGCACACTACAATAATAAAAGTCCATATGCAAGAGTAGCACAGCTACATTCAACTACCTCTATAACATGGTTAAATTTTACTTTATCTTGATCAAAGTGTCTGACAGATTTATGTCTAATATATAGTGTCTATTATTTATGTACAACTGACCTAAATCCTCCAATTCAGAGATGTATGTTAACTTATTATTATAGGCTATTTACCTAAAAATGCTGAATTTATTAAGGTGTTCAAAATGCACTACCGTGTGTTTCCAGAAGGTGGCACTAACTCATTTAAATACAAATATAAGCTGTCAGTGAACTTGGTCTTTTTAGTGAGCTAAACAATTACTGAAGAACCTAAACAACTAGAACGTTGTCGGCTCTAATCTCATATGGGCTCACACTGACATTACACAGACTTTGTGCAAGGGTGTCAGCGGGATTTATTTTGGCCAACTTCCGGTACAACTTCTTCAGACGTTTGTATTCATACATCCAGCTTCTCTGGGTAATGTCCAGAACATTATGGGTTATATGTCTGAAAAGGGGCGTGTGTTAGCAGCAGTCTGAAATGGAGTGGTAGCTGAGTTCACATGTCTAAGATGGAGCAGGGAGAAGGGGGTTATATTTCACCCTTCCAGCATTGTAGTATTTTGTTATTTGGGAAGACCTAGCTAGAGTGGAACAGGCAATAAGTAAATTTGGTGAAGGGCGGCATGGTGCTGCAACAAGTGGTGTTCCTCTCATACAGCTCCAGGGTCCTGGGGTTGAGGGTTAAGCCCTGCTCCGGGTGAGTGTCTGTGTGTTTGCTGTGTTCTCCCTGAGTCTGCATGGGTTTCTGCTGGGTGTTCCAAAACCACAGGCTGGTAGGCGGATTGACTACTCCAAAGTGTCACTAGGCGTGAGTGTGCGTGGTAAGGTGAGGTGTGTTCCCGCCTTGCACCCAGTGATTCCGGGTAGGCTCCGGACCCACTGCGACCCTGAACTGTAGAGGTGGGCGGATCGATCCAAATATCGATAATATAGATACCAACGCTGGTATTGGTATTGATCAATACTGTTGGAAAAAAGATCGATACTCAAGCTTTTTTTCTCTCCCACTAAAGTCTGTGGGCGTATGTCGTTATTTTTGTGGCACAATTCTGCACGCGTGCGCGGATATTTCGAGTGAGCCAGAAGGTTTCTACGAGCGTACGGATATTTTAAGTGAGCAAGGAGGTTTCTTGAATTCTACATTCTACACATCTTGCTCTCCTGTCCTATGCGCGATGTTTCTGACCCACGTGCTCGATCCACACTTACAGCCATTACAATGTGCCTCAGTTTCAGCCAATCAGAAACGTCAACTGGCAAAGGTAATTTCTGATTGGATGGCTTGACCGCCAAGTGGGAAGGACATACAGGCCAGAGACCAGAAACCTTCTTGCTCGCTCGAAATATCCGTGCGAATGCAGAATTGTGGTACAAAAATAACGCCATATGGGTGAGTCAGCAGAGCAGGCGCGCACCCCCCGTCACGTTGCGAAGAGAAGCGCGAGCGCACCTCCCCCCACACCGTAGTGAAGACTAGCGGTATCAGTATCAATATCGGGGCTACTGGCCCTGTATTTACTTGGTATCGGATCGATACCAGAACTCCCGGTATCGCCCACCTCTACTGAACTGGCTAAGCGGTTACACGCAATGAATGAATGAATAAAATCAGGGAACAAATTATCTAGAAAGGTTCAAATTTTGGAAATAGGAGAGTAAAGGGGCTTAAAAAGGTTAGAAATGCATAGATATAGTAAATACACTACAATATGAGTACTTTTGATCTATTTTGATTTGATTAGTTCAGAGGACTATAAAGTGCAAGTCATTAGGATGAATCATCAAGTCAGGGAATGCAGCTGCTGTATTCTCATTCCAGGTGTCTTGATCCAGTTATACATACAAGGGCTGTCCCTTTTTAAAAATTTCACCGGAATAAGGAAAAATGACCTAGGATCAGTTTTGGCAATTTTGAATTCTAACCCTTACAATCAAAGAGATAAGAGAGACCTGATTCTAGATCAGTCTTACTCTGAAGGCTTGGTAAATAGGACTCAAGGTGTGGGAAACGAAGCAGCAGTTTCATACTATCGTCTCGAGGTTACATAACACTGCAATATAAAAGACCAATGTTACTCTGAATGGCTCTACTGAATCAAAGATGAAGGGGCTCTGGGTGTTTTTAACTCTGGCTGTGGCTGTTCTTGCGAAGGAGAACTTTGTGGGGTAAGCTGTCACAAACTTTTACATGATTTGCTTATAACAAGTTTTGAACATTTTACACCACAATGTTTAAAAATAGAAATTCAAATTCACCGTCACTGAGTGTAATTGTGTATAATTTAATTAATATTTAATTATCATTTTAATTTTAATTTTATAAGAATTTGAAAATGCTTAAATGTGAAATGTGTTCTGATTTAAGTAATGACAGTGGTCAAGCGTTTAAAGTCAAAATTGCTCCTTTGTGTGGTATATTTAAATTCGAATATAGAAATACATTGCTGGTTTTCATGTTACATTTTAATGTTCATTTTGAGACTGATATACTTTCATAACAATATACTTTGCAGGTGTAAAATGATCAAAATAACCATTCGGTTCTTAAGCTCACTATGTGAAAATTTACCCATGAATTATCAATCCAAAAACGTCAGGGATTCTCTGTGCACACTGGATAGTGAGCAGTGATAAGAAATACAACTCAAATAAGAGTTAAATTACTGATGTCTGTGACTAATGATACTGATGTTCTGAAAGACAACAGGTTCTTCGAATCACTGCCAAAAATGAGGCAGAGATTGCTCTCCTGATGGAGTTGTCACAGCTGGAGCACCTTCAGGTAAAACTGAATAACAAAGACTTTTTAAAAGATTCCACTAAACTCTCTGAGTTTTAGACACAGTGAAATACAGTATGCTACCAAACAGAAACCTACAATCCTTGTGTTTCCAGCTGGATTTCTGGATGGAGCCCATTGATGAGTCTCTGCCCGTAGATGTCCGTGTCCCATTCCACAGTCTTCAGCCTGTCAAATCCTTTCTAGCCTATAATGATATCCACTATGACATCATGATTGAGGATCTTCAGGTAAATGCAGTTGAATAAGTTTATTGTGGAAAAGAGTTTAAAATCCATAAAAGGTCTGAGTGTTTTCTTTGCAATTTTTGCCTTGTTTGACATTGCCTCCTTTACTTCAGGATCTTTTGGACATGGAACAGCGTGAGATGATGAACTCTCGCTTTCTTCAGCCCAGATCCACTGATGACTTCAACTATGCCAGCTATCACACCCTGAGTGAGGTTAGAACTACAATGCTTTAACCTCTTGAACATAGGACTTGACATTGCACGATATACATTTAATTTAACAATATCAGAGATACAGTCATATGTAAAACTTTGGAAACCACTGGCCAAATTACAAGTTTTGCTTTGTGGGGTTAAAATATGAGAACACATCCTCTACAAACTTTAACAAAAACATTTTTTGTAGGCTGCCAGCAAATGCTAATGAGAGTAACCAAGCTAAATCTTTAGTGATTTTAAGATCATATGACAGTGATGCAGATATGAAGTGCATCTCACCAAGGTTTACCCATATGCAAGGAACTGCATATGAGTCAGTGTTTGATCATTGCCTGAATAATTTTTAGATCAACAGCTTCATTGACATGCTGGTGCAGGAGAATCCTAATTTGGTCAGCAAACTTGTGATTGGTCAGAGCTACGAGGGCCGCCCCCTGAATGTTTTGAAGGTAAGGCAATTTTTCCAAATGTAAAATATATTATTTTTAAATATGATTTGTATTCATACACAAGATAATATGTAAAATATCTTATGTTAATCCATTAGAGCTTCTCTCTTCCTATCTGCTGCCACAAAATTTCTGTTATCACCTATTGTCAAACAGTTAAATCCTACAACTAACTACTAAATAAATCGATGAAAGAAGGATAAAAAGATGCATCCAGGGCAAATTCTTTGTAGTTTTGCATCATTAAAAAAAGTAATAATTATAATGATATAACAATGATAAAATGTAAAAATGTCAAATTATTATTATTGCTATTTTAATTTCTAGCATTGTTTTCTAGTGCTGCAATTTCCATGCTTTCAGCACTTAGTCTAGTTAAAAGGTTAGCTCAATATATCTAAGAACATTGTCCAAAATTTGTATTGCAAGACTTGCATGGTTCTGTACACAACAACTTAAACCAAACTCTTAAACAATCTCTTCCAAGGACCTGTAACCACTGTACTTTTTACAATACTGTAGTTAGCTCTAGTCCAGAAACATTCTCTCACTGTTTATTGGAAAATTATAATTAAAATGTTTAACAATGATTATGTTAAGTGATGTATCAGTCTCACTAAAAGGACAAACATATATTGAAAGTTAACTCAGCCTGCAAACATAAAGCTACAAATCACAGGTTGATACCATTTTGTTTTAACTGGCATATTTTGTGGATACATTTAGGAGTATATTGTTTTCACCAAATGCTGCTGTGTTTGTTGTAGTATTTCATTTAATGGCTTCCTTCATACTAATTTGCTTACGTTATTAAGTACATATGATAATAAATTCAGTGGGTAATAGCCAGCCACATTAGTTAGTTAGCTACATGTACCACATGTAACAAGATAGTCTCAGGTCAAACTACTCATCTAACAAGTTTAAATGATTCCCTTTTGCTTACCTATTGTTTATTTATTAATTCACAGTTTAGCACTGGTGCAAACCATCCTGGGATCTGGATCGACACTGGAATCCACTCCAGAGAATGGGTCACTCAGGCCAGTGGAACCTGGTTTGCCAAGAAGGTTTACTATATTCATTTTCTCCTATAGTAACAATACAAGGGTACATTAAGTGCATCCTGAGGATATCTTGAACCTGTTTGGTAACAATTAGCTTAAACCAATCTGTGTTTCCTTTTATAGATTGTTTCTGACTATGGAAGTGATGCTGCTCTTACTGCCATTCTTGACAAGTTTGACATTTTCCTGGAGATTGTCACCAACCCTGATGGATTCCATTTCACCCACACATCTGTTAGCCCTATTTTTTTCTGAAATTTAGCCACTGTATTAAAATATTCAGTAACACTTTAAATTACAGCCTGCTAATTACTGGGAAAGTACAGAGTAAGGAACTGTTAAGTAAGCCGTAAGATAAAATAGGTACTGAATAAGTAAAGGGCATAGTACAAATATGTGGTTATTACTGGGTATCTTACAAACAATATAAAAATAAGGCACACCATATATACAGAGTAAGTACTTATTAAGTAAGGTGTAAGATAAAAAAATGTACTGCAGCTACTTTCATTACAGGCACTAGCAGAGTTTCATGGTGCTTTGTACTAGGTTCAGGACGTGTGATTTACCACAATAATCACCATCACATACTTCAGAGATATTTTTTTATTAAAGCCTATGTGTATTGGTTGTATTATATTAATAAGTAATTAGTGGGCTGTAATTTAAAGTGTTACCAAATTTTCTGGTAATTAAATGAGCGATTTGTGACTCTCAATTTGTTGTGTTAAGAATCGCATGTGGCGCAAAACAAGGAAGCCCAACTCTGGATCCCCCTGCATTGGAGTTGATCCTAACAGAAACTGGGATGCTGGCTTTGGAGGTACAGTATGTTCCCACAGAAGTCTTCTTTTTTCACAGTTCATTAGTTGAATATATATCTCAGAAAAATCAATGAGACACTTATCTTTAACCTCCAGGTCCTGGCTCCAGCAACAACCCATGCAATCAAACCTACCATGGGCCTTATGCTCATTCTGAGCCTGAAGTCAAGGCAATTGTGGACTTTGTTATATCCCATGGCAACCTCAAGGCATTTGTGTCCATCCATAGCTACTCTCAGATGCTGCTGTACCCTTACGGATACATAAGAGATCCCTGCACGGACCGTGCTGAGCTGGTGAGACCTGAATAAAAGATCACCCTAATTATTGTAATTTAGTAAAATATTTGAAATTGAAATGAAATAGGTTGCCTAAACCACACAAACTACTGGCAGGCATAACACCTAACACTGGACAGGCACACAGTGGTAGTATTTTACTTTTATAATCATCAAACCATTGACCATATGCAAATAACAACTCTCATTCATGACTACAATTAAACTAAGACAATATTCAATCATTCATTCATTCATTCAATGCCTGTAACTGCTTAACTAGGGTGACCAGATCTGAGATGGTGAAAAAGAGGACACGTCTCGGGGGGGGGGTGTTGATGATGAGCTCTCGCCCCTCGCTGCCGTCGTATGCTTAGCTGAACCTATGTGTGCTTTTAGGTTCTTTACACCTTTATTTGCTATATAGCTGCTCGAAATGAGGGTACGTACATGAGCTTTGCCTGACGTGAACAAGGACTACTGACGTGCAGACTGACCAATTAAATGTTTCCAGAGAAGGTTATCGACCAATAACAGTAGCTCTACAGTCAGACCGTCCAATCAGAAGATTTTAGGCTACTTCACCACGCCCCTTTCTCACTCAAGCGAATCAATCGGAGTAGGGGAGGGCGGGACTAGTTTGTGAACGAAACGCTTCTCGAAATTCTGTGTAAGCTCTAGAAAAACAAAATCCCGTCCCAATTATTTTTTTGGGGGAGGGTATGCTTAGCTGAACCTATGTGTGCTTTTAGGTTCTTTACACTTTTATTTGATACCAAAGGATAACCTACCACTAGCCACTGACCTGACTCTTCCCCCTCTGACTCTGCACCATCTTCTACATGTGGGTTCCCTACTGGAGGAGACGCTGCAGAAGAGTTTGGAGAAACTAACTTTAACATTACCCGGTGTACCTGCTGGACCTGGCCCAAGTCTTGCAACGGGGCCACCGAATACACGGACTTGACAGTGGAAGAAACAACATTTCTCCAACTTGGCTTTCAGTCTGGCTTAACCTAGTCAATTTAGCACCAACTCCAAACGACTCAAGTGCTGATCTAGGTCAGAAGAGAACACAATAATGTCATCCAGATACAGCAACACTGATTGGCAATTCTGATTACTGAACATCCTTTCTATCAGTCTCTAAAAGGTGCTAGGGGCGTTACACAACCCAAAAGGCATACGATTAAATTGGAATAACCCAAAGGGGGTTCAAAAAGCTGTCTTTGGGCGATCACCCTCAGTAACTGGGATTTGGTTGTACCCACTAGCTAATGTCGAAAATCACTGGGCACCTAATAGGGCATCTAAAGTCTCCTCAATCCTAGGCAATGGAAATGCATCCTTCCTGGTTTTGCTGTTAAGCTGACAGTAGTCAACACACATACGGAGGGTACCATTTTTTTCTAACCAGAACAATAGGCGAGGCATAAGGACTACAGCTTTTCTGAATAACCTGATTCTCTGAATAACCTGATGGTGGGATGCGTCTGTACCTCTGTCTTACTGGCACCCCATCCAACAAAGGGATGTCATGGGAAATTAAACCCGTACAGCCAATATTCCCTTCGAAGGAAGAGAACACTGTAGCATACCTACAGAGAAGGGACCCTTCCCTGATCTACTGGGGACAAAACAGACAGATCCAATGCTTCAGTTTGCTCCAAAATCAAACTGGACTGAGCTGTTTGAGCCTGAACCTTGGAAACCACCATAGGGGGCTCACTCATTTCCTCTGTAACTGCAAGAGGCAGACTCATAACCTGCGCGCTAGTCAACAATCCTAAGGGACGGCGCAGGGGCAAAACAACCCTAGTGCAACCCACATTTACCACGGGCACATATACAGTCCCTCTGACTACCTTGACTAGGGAGACAGCAACCAACAGGCCATCAGGTAAGGCACCCAAAGTATCAGAAGGTTCGACCAAAACCCCGGTAGTGCACTCACTGAGATGACTGGAACATGTGGCAGCAACCATCTTGAATGTACCTGCTGGTATATGAATAGTTCTCCGTCCCCTAACCCTAGCTACCCCTGTGGCTCGTATAGAGGACCTATCAGAAACCTCATGACAATACTGCAGGGCTTGCTGCCAAGGTGGGGATGCGTGCACAACTGGCGGTAAGTCAAACAATGCAGGACCATGCTGACAGAAATGTTCCTGATAACACTCTCTAATGACGTTCATACCCAACACGCCAGGGACTATAGGTAAGTTACAACAACCTGGGGGATCTTTAATTACAAACCAACCACGGTTAGGGAGGGATTTTCCAAGTACCTCAATGGTTAACTCAATGTAGCCTACATAGGGTATTTCTAACCCATTAGCCGCGCGGAGCTGCAAACACCGGCAAGAACATAAGTCACCCTGAATGTGTTGACGAAAGAAACTCTCAACTATGGTTGAAACCATCGACCCTGTATCAAGCAAACAGTTCACCGCCACACCCCCCAAGCGAATAGACACTTTTGGGCACTGCCCAACTAAGGACGGACTGGTCAACTGAAGTAAAGAAGGCTGTAAGGTAGAGCCAATACTGTCCCCTCCCACTGTTTGGCTCTGCACCTGGAAGGGAGCTAGTTTTCCGCCGGCTGAGAATTAGAGGCCGCACGTCTCCGGGGAAGAGTCCCTATTGGGCGCACTGACACGTTCATTATCACAGTCTCTGGCGTAATGCCCTGGTTTTTGACAGCGTCTACAGATAATATTAGGCCAGCTAGGACCAGTAGGCTGAGAAGAGGCACCTAATTTAGCAATGCTCTGGGCTAACTGATTAATCTGTTTTTGCTGTTTAAGCAGCATAGCCCTTAATTCTGTCATCTCAGAAGATTTAAAATTATCTGCAGAATGCTGAGCCTGATAAGACCCCTTAGACATCTGCAGCGTGCACATAGAGGGGACAGAATAGCTCCTACCTCCCCCTTTATCAGCTTGCCTACTCTCACGCTCCCATCGAATAGCCGCTGCCCGCATCTGCAGCATAGAAAGTGCTGGTGTCTGACGGATCAACTGCTTCAGCTCCCTACACAGGGCAGAGTCTAGAACACTCTCCACAAACTGGTCACGAACCAATGTATTAGCATCTGGTACTACAGAAGGTGCACACTGCTTTATTTTCTCTATAAGGGCAAAAAGGACATGAGAGTACTCCTGTAAAGATTCCCCTTCCCATTGCTTACGGCAAAAGAAACTCTCCTGCAAGGCAACATGACTTTGAGCACCCATATAGCTCTTTAAGGATAGATACAATTTGGAGGATCCTCCCTTTCCACTCTAGGCCTATACCTTATTTCATCCTTAGCTTCTCCTTCTAGATGATCTAACATAAAATAAGCCTGATCAAGGGGCGCCAAATGGCGTGCACGAATGCTTGCCTGTACTTCTTCACTCCACTCTTCTATATCTATACCAGCCCTGCCTCTAAACACTGGGCATTTACGCTCACGAGGAAGGTACAACACCCTTTCGACTGGGGTAGGGTTACTCACCAGCTCTCGAGATTCACCACCACTACTGAATCTCACTGGCCATTGAAAGGCCTGCTGTTTTGCCTTTAAATAAAAACAACAAGACAATACAACTGAACTCCAAAACACGTCTCTGTTTCTGTATCCTGCCGACTATGTGGCCTTGGTTAGTGTTTAGATTAGTTTGAGCCCGACTACGCCATCTAGGGAGTTTCACCCTAGGAAATAACCCTAAGTTATTAGTGTAGAAGGACACTCATGTACCAGGTTGCTCTGTAAGAACAGGTAAAATACACAATTATGTAAAACAGGCAGATCAAATGCTTAAAAAGGACTGTAATACCCACAGCCCAAACACAATCCAAAATAATAACCAAATAAAGGATTAATTTAAAAGGCAAAGAAAAACAAAAGAACTCAATAACAAAACAAACAAGAAAACCCACAAGGGCAAATAATCAAAATAAAAGAAACAACCAGGTAAAACTGGTTCAACCCCACAACGTATCCACAAAGGCAAAACAGCAGAAGACTAGGAGAAGCTCTGCTCCACACCACCTGGGCCACCTCCAATGGCGACACCCCAGAGCACCTAATAAAAGGAAAATTTTAATCATAAAAATATAAAACCATTATATAATAGGTGGGATAGAGAGCTAGTCACGTGCTACTAAACACACATACCCTCCGTGCCTCAAGCCCTTAAACCCATCTATAACTAAAACATACACCAGCCAAACTAAAGGAATGGAATTTGTACCTCGATGCAGCTTGCCAGCCCACCCGTTCTCAGGCACACCAACATACACCTAAATACAACATTTTCCTGTTAATTTCCATCCTATTTAGTTGATAAAATTCATTAAAATAGGTGACGGTAGCTCCTAATGTCTACTGTCCAACCAGTCGTACTCACCAACAACTGCTTTATATGCACTGTCCCAGATAAAAGCTGCCGCTAATGGCTAGCAACGTGGTGAATCGACGGGGAGAGTGGCACCTGTCTTCTTTCTGGTAAAATGTCCTCGAGACGCTCAGCAGCAAGCGCCGCAGTACCGCGACCCAAACGATAAAAAGTGGGAGCTTAGCCTACCACATGCTAACTGCGTATATATATACATAGCATGACCCAGGAATGAAAGGGGAGGGGGGTGGATGCTCCTCAACTTAGATGGCTGCCCAAGCCCAAAAATAACTAATGGCCCAGTGACAGCTCTGCCTGCTACATACACACCATAGACTGGCTGCCTGTCCATCACAGGACACCACGCATTCATACCTTCACCCACACACTCACACCTATGGACACTTTTGAGTAGCCAATTCACTGACCAACGTGAGTAAACTGAAGCACCCAGAGGAAACCTACGTATACATGGGGAGAGCACACTTTGTATGGCTTACCACCTTACCACTCTTGGGTCCTGTTGGGAACTGTGATTAAAGGCACAATATAATATGCAGTTTGCTCTACATGAAAATCTTCACTGTTATGTTCTCACAGGATGCGTTGGCAAAAAAGGCCATCACGGATCTGAAGAGCCTGTATGGCACCAACTACAAATATGGCAGCATCATCGACACCATTTGTGAGTAAAACAAAATTATTGGTGGGCCTACTTTAAACTGATCATCAGTTGATTCCTTTAAGATGTCTAATACCAATTCTCTATGTATTAAAGTTGTTGATTGTCTCTCTCAGACCAGGCTAGTGGTGGAACCATTGACTGGACCTATAACCAGGGCATCAAGTACTCCTACACATTTGAACTGAGAGACACCGGTCGCTTTGGTTTTGTATTGCCAGCCAATCAGATTATCCCCACCGCTCAGGAGACGTGGCTGGCCCTTATGGCCATCATGGAGCACACCAAGGACAACTCCTACTGAACCAGCAGCTGGACATAGCGGGATTGGGATATCTCTTAATGAATGTAATCCAGCAGCCAGGGTTTTTAATCAGCACATCAGACTTTGGCAAACACATTGTTTTTGGCCTACACAAGAACCACCATCTCCATGTAACTAAAGTAAACACTGCTGCAAACAAACAATGCCATCTGTTTTATGTTGTAAATGTTATATTTCAAGACACTTAAAATATGGTGATAGGAAGATTAATAACTATTAGCCTAATATTAAGGGCACATCCATGCACAGACACCTCCACATCACAGTGGTTTTTATGGGTCACAAATATTGTGTTCTGTTTGTTGAGTCTTGTCAATGGGCTGTATTCTAAATAAACGCAATTTAATAAAACTACCCCACTGGAAGTCACATTAACTGCTGAAAATGAGGTTGTTACAACCCTGCCTACGAGCAGCAGGAAGCCTAATTTATATGTTACACAACTTCTAGACTGGGCTAGGAATAATGAATATAGTGTGTTCAAAAAGATCTAGGCCAATTTTCCCAAAAACATCTTAGGGTTGAAATAATCTTAACAAGGAGAGATAGTGCTGAGTGTGATGTTCACACTACCACTTAAGAATCTTCTTTGTTATGAGTTGCTTTTGGGAAACCCAACCCTGTTTGATAGTGGTTATGAAAGATGTATTGCAGCTATATAATTATATGAGTATTATATAATTATTAAATTAGTCAGTTAGCTTGATTTTAGGGCTGTCTCTGTAGTGTTGATGGAATCTCACTGGTGAGCTATTTTGTTACGAAAAAAGGGATATTATTGTTATTCATATCTATTTGAGGGGTCCATAGAGGATTTTAGGGTATTTCAGATTTGCACTGCTTGCACTTAATTTTATCATGTGTGCTTGTGAACCAGTCTGTTCTCAGGGTCGAATTTTCAGCACAATACCACTTCCTTAAGTCTTCATGCAATCAGATGAGGTTAGAGTTTTCACCAATTAGACCACACTTAATCACCGTGCTTAATAAGAAAAAAAGTATTAATAAACAGAATATTTATATAGATTGTGGGATGCATGAGAAAATCACATGGTAAAAATGGTCCAATTTACAAATATGCTTCAATGCAAATAAATAAATAAATAAATAAATAACAACTAACAGATTCCTGGAGTGACCCACGTCAGACTAACAAACAAATCCCACTAACTGAGGAGGGACGCTACCTTACCAAAGTAAACAGAACACAAAGACAAAATGCTACCTTACCTCTCTAACTAAACACAAAAAACCCTAGCCAAACCCCAACCCACACAAAATGGTAGACACTCCCCACAGCCAGTACGCAGTATGAGTATTTACAAAATATACAACAGTCACCGAAGATTAAAGGTGGGACAATAAATTGTAGCAAACACAGCACTAGCAATAGGAGTAAGGAAAGGAATTCTCCCCCCAGTTTTGGCCCCTGCAATTTCATTTAAAGATGGCAGGAGGAGAAGTACACAGAACTAAGGAAACCACAGGACAGGAGGAATTAGGATCCCAGAACATATGATACAACTCTTCTGAAAGGTCCTACTTCAGTAATCAAAGATGAAGCTGCTTTGGAAGGTTCTAGCTCTGGCTGTGGCTGTTTTTGCAAAGGAGAGCTTTGTGGGTAAACTCACACACACTTCTGAGGCCATTTTCAGACAACTGGAGATCAATGCATTTTTGGTATCAAATATGGAAAAACATCATTTTGAATTTTCAATTACAAATGAGATTAATTAAAGTATTTGAAATAATTGGATACACAAAGTTTAAAGCTGCATTATAACAGACATTTAAACAGGTCAAAAATTAAAGTTACCATGTTTGTTTTTCAGAGATATTTGTAGAGGTATGGAAGTAACAGCACAGTGATTAGCTTAATGAAGGGGTATTGCTGAGAGACTATTCTACCTTAGAAACCACAGTAATTCAATACTTTCTGCCAGAGTGTCTATGATGTCCAGTTCCATCATAATCTATTACCATCAGAAGGGAAGGCTTTAAGGATCTCCTGGCCCAGGGAGGTCGTCAGATGGCTTTTCAGAAATATCAGTGTTGAATTGTCTTCTCTAGCTAGGCCAAACTCTTATTAAACTTTGTGGCTTTTTCCTCAGGCATAAAATCTGGAAATTATTTTTGTACCAGTGTGTCCTCTGGTGGACTTGGCTAGTAGAACTTGTTTTAGAATTAAACGTTCCAATGCATGCTTTTCATTCTTGCATCTTTCCAGCCTCCAGGATGATTTCTGGTTAGGGTTCACCATCACAGTTAACAATGATATATAACTGCATAAAAAAAATGTAAGAATAAATACAGAATCAGACTGGAAACACTTTATCCCTTTTACACCCATATAGCCCTCTTACATCCATCCTATGTGCCCACCCCATTATTGTGTTGTTCATCCTATAACTGTGCAGACTTTATATATAAAGGACATTTTAGAGATAAAGTCTGCTCATGTGAAGAACATGTTTTCAAAATCATGAAGAGTGTGAGGGAAGCGTAACTGAGTTAGACTCAATGAAAAGTGAAAACTGGTTATTTATTACAAAATAGGTGGTTACATATGGAAATATTCTAGTTAATAAACCATTAAAGCACTCTTGACATAAATGACATAATACTCCCATTCACTAATTTTGATCTATTGGTAAAAAAAATGTTTCATTGGTCTTAGAATTTTGGACATATTTAGACTAATCATCATCATCATCTTCTTCTTTTCCCCTTTTCCATTTCAGGGTCGTGGTATATTTATACTTCATAGAGATATTCCTTATAACAAATGAACATAAACAATGTATTTTAGTTTGGATTTCCACTTCTAAAACAAAATTTATTTAAATGGGTCCTTTTCATATGAATGAGTTCAATTCCAAGAGATAATTCACAAGTTAATTTTGTGCAAATACAACAGAGTTGACCTGGACATCTACCATGGCATGATTATTTGTGTATAGTATGCCATACACTTGTGACTATTGTAAAAGTTTACACTGTTGCAAAAGTAACACCATAACCTTAACCATTGGGTTCTGAAGGTCACTTGTGAATGAGTTAAGTGCAATTCTTAAGATATTTCAGGTCAAATGACAATGATGCATGTGACATGTACAACTCACCTAGGTTTACTCATGAAGGAACTGTATGTGAATCAATGTCGTAATATTGTTTGACCATTGCTTGATCTTCATTACTCTGATTTTCAGATCAACAACTTTATTGACATTGCAGGAGAATCCTAATCTGTTCAGCAAACTTGTGATTGATTACACCTATGAGGGCCATTCCCTGAATGTTCTGAAGGTAACTCAGTTTTTAAAAAGCATTGCTTTAATCTACAAAATGGAACAGATGAAGGAATGACAAAAAGATGTAACCAGGGCAAACACATTCATTTGGAAAGCTGCATCATCAAAAAACAAAAGGAAACAAAACACAAAAGTAAACTGTCCGACCACACACACCATTCAGTGTTCCAGTGCTAGTGTTCTCACATATGCAGAAACGTGGCCTTGGGTGAAGTATAGAGCCTGATTAATTATACTTGAGAAGCTATGATTGGTGTCAGTTTGGCAGCCTTCTTCATCCAGTCAGAGTATACTCACAGATGACTTTGTAAAGGGTGATTACCTTCCACAGTTAGACAAAATGACAATAGTCATATTTAATCAGGGTCTTAGGTGGAAAAAACTCATCCATTTGCTAAACAACTCTTTTTTGTTTTAACTTTTCACATAGTTTAGCACTGGTGCACACCACCCTGGAATCTGGATCGACACTGGAATCCACTCCAGAGAATGGATGACTCAGGCCAGTGGAACGTGGTTTGCTAAGAAGGTTCATTTCAGTAATTTCCTCCTATAGTAACAATACAAAAGTACAGCTAAGAGCATCTTAAAGAAAACCTGAACCATTTGGCAGCAGATATGTAACAATTGGCTTTCACATTCAAATCTGTGTTTCCTTGTGTAGATTGTTTTTGCCTATGGAAGTGATGCTCTTACTGCCATTCTTAAACATTTTGACATTTTCCTGGAGCTTGTCAGCACCCCTGATGAATTCCATTTCACCCAAACCTCTGTGAGCTCTCATAATGTTCAGAAATATACAGAGCCCTATGAGAAATCTAACCATGTTCTGTTAATGAAATGAGCGATGTGTGACTCTTCTCAGTGTCTTTTGTTTAGGATCACTTGTGGAGCAAAAGAAGGAAGCCCAACACTGGATCCGTCTGCATTGACAGGAATGCTGAATTTGGATGTACAATATGCTTCCATAGAAGTCTTCTTGATCAGATTTCATAAGCTTTAAAGAGATCACAGTAATGAGACGTTGTTATTTTTAACCTCCTAGTACCGGCTCCAGTAGCAACCTCAAGGCTTTGTGTCTTTTCACACCTACACTCAGACGCTGATGTATCCTTATGGATACACCAAAACACCTTGCAAGATCAGGCTGAGCTGGTGAGACCTGAATAAAAGATCTGTCTTTCATCTTCATGTTTTATACAGGGTTTCATTGGTTAGCTCTGCATGAAAATCTTCCCTGTTATGTTCTTTTAGGATGCACTTGCAAGAAAGACCATCACTGATCTGAAGAGTCTGTAGGCACTAGCTATAAATATGGCAGCATAATAAACACCATTTGTAAGTAAAAACAAAACAAAGACAAAACATTGATTCATTCATTATCTGTAACCCTTATCCAGTTCAGGGTCGCGGTGGGTCCAGAGCCTACCTGGAATCATTGGGCGCAAGGCAGGAATAACAAAATCCTCATGGACAGTGACGTGTAGCGGGACTCGAATCCACAACCTCCAGGATACTGGAGCTGTGTGACTGCGACACTACCTGCTGCGCCACTGTGCCGAAAAACAAAGACAAAACAAAAATAAACACATTTACTCAAAAAAAAAAAAAAATAATAATAATAATATTTTGGGGTGCGGCACAGTGCTCCAGTTTCCTCCCACGGTCCAAAAACACACGTTGGTAGGTGGATTGGCGACTCAAAAGTGTCCGTAGGTGTGAGTGAATGTGTGAGTGTGTGTGTGGGCTTACAGATAATGAATGAATTAATAATAATTTGGAACTATGCATACCCACTTAATACAGTGTCACTACAATATATTTTCTATTTTAAAACCTTGGAACACCTCCCCCCTTATGTGATGTATTTTAGAGGTTGGGGGAATGTTTAAAAACTCCTTTGAGTGGATTTATGGCAAACTGCACCAAATATCCAGGAATCTAGAGATATCTTGTGGCATATAATTTTGATGATATGCAGAGCATATCTGAAAATTGTTTGATATGTCCAGATATATCTCATGTTTTATACACATGAAAAAAAATATCCGAATATTCCCTCATGCCATATACTGAAATACAAGGACAAAATCTTTGGCATATAACTACTTTTTGTTACTGATATATTGTGGAATATTGTTTAAAGACACACTAATCACCAGTTGGATTCTCTAAAGTTGCTTAATATCAATTCTCTATGTATTCAAGTTGTTGATTACCTCTCTCAGATCAGGCTAGTGGTGGCAGCACTGACCGGACCTATAACCAGGGCATCAAGTACTCCTATGCGTTTGAACTGAGAGGCACCGGTCACTATGGTTTCATCCTGCCAGCAAATCAGATCATCCCCACCACTCAGGAGACATACCATGGACATAATGGAGCACACCAAGGACAACCTCTACTGAACCAGCAGCTGGACTCTTAATGCCCAATACTGAACCTGCAGATGCATTTAAGTGCAGTTGCTTTCTGACTGATGCTTTAAATTATTTTATTTTACAACATTCATGTGTTGCAACCCAGTTTAAAGTTTGAATTAACCCAGTTTAAAAAATTAATAAAATGTAATTTTGCTGTTGATTTGTCTCTAATATGTTGCTTTCAAGGCTTACTACACCACGTATGAGCATCTAAACTTAACCTAAATATTCACTGCTAGAATACATCTAGACTTTCATTCATTCATTCATTGTCTGTAACCGCTTATCCAGTTCAGTGGGGCCAGGGTGAGGCCGGAATTACTGGGCGCAAGGCAGGAACACACCCTGGAGGGGGCACCAGTCCTTCACAGGGCAACACACACTCACCCCTACGGACACATCTTTTGAGTCGCCAATCCACCTACCAACGTGTGTTTTTGGACCGTGGGAGGAAACCCATGCAGACACTGGGAGAACACACAAATTTCCTCACAGACAGTCACCCGGGACTACAACCCACAAACGCAGGACCCTGGAGCTGTGTGATTACGACACTACCTGCTGTGCCACCGTGCTGCCACATCTTGACTTTAATAAAAAACATTTTAATAAATAAAAGTTAAAAACAAACTGTGTTTCTGCTTTGCACACAATAAGCCCAGAAGGGGCTCCAAACCCACCACAGACAATGAATGAATTGTACCTTATTCTTAAATTTTTAGATTTTTATATTGGTTTGATTTCATATGCTCCTTTTCAGCTCCAGGACTTAAATACCGTTATTTTATTTGAAACAGTTCTATAATGAAAAATATTCACCTCTCCTTCTTGAGAAGAGAATGTGATGTACCTTTAAGGAACACAACTTAACACCAGAGTTACCTTTAAATGTACATTAAAACTGTTTGTACATTTAGTGACCAATTATGTACATTTAAACTAGAGCTTTATTTTCCTGAGTGTGCAATTGCAGAAAAATGAATTAATATCAATGTCTAAGGGCTGTTTACTTTTTATGGAACTTCACTTGGAGTAGTATTTTGAAGGACTGGCTTTTTTTGTGAGCGAAGAAAGTCCATTGTTATCAATATCTACGAGGGACTCAGAAAAGCATTTAGTATTTAACTCATTTTAACCTCAACCCCTGGAGTTACGCCACAGAGCAGGTTTTTGCTGTTAAACACAAGTGGCATACTTGCACAAATGTCTGTCATGTTTTGTGGTATGGCAGAAGATTGCTCCAACGTTCCAGCAAACTGTAGTTGTTAGTGTACACTTCTCATTTCTGGTTTAAAACAAAAACCTCAAAGTCAGAAGGAAGTTGGGGGACTTCCTTCGTACAAGACTCTCCTGAACTCTGGGCCCAAGTTTGTGCTGAGTGTTTCCAAGTAGGCTTTTGAGAAGCGGTTAAATACAATAAATGAATGAATGAATGAAAGAAAACATACTCTTTTTAGATTATAAAGGTAACTAATGAGGGTGGGTTAGAGGCAAAATATTCCCTTAACCTGACCTTCCATTTTAAGTTGAGTAAACAAATGTGTAGACTAATAATATATGACTTTTGGAATTTCCACCAACACGTGCAAAATTTAAAGGTGTTTACAGTATAAAATATTTCTTTATTCAACTTTAAATATACAAACAACAACCAGGTAGTTCTCATTCATATATTTCCATTGGTCATTCAAGCACACTTTGTTAAAGATTAGCGTTAACTGGCTTTCATCAGTCAACCTTCACACACACACAGGCATACAGACACACACATATGTAAGTAACTGGTCCAGCAAGCCCATTACTTCACACAGGCTTACAGTGCACTTCACAATTGAATTACAGTAAATGCACTTTGAGTTCCTTCATCTCCTTTTCCTGGTTTCATAAACAACATCGGGCACAGCAACGCACAGCAATACTCAGCCACTCTCAGGTGTTTCAATGGGGTCCACAGTGCCTTTGCTGTATCTTTGGAATATCTTTACTTTTAGGACAGAAACTTTGTACCTCCAGTTTGTCACTTTGTATTTTGATGTCATCTGTGTATTCCAACTGCTATTTACACTGTGCTAAAATGTCATGTTGATCAGTTCTATAGAAATGGTTCAAAGTGATGTGGAAAAACCATGTCATTAAATTCCATTTAAAATAATGAATTACCTTCCCATATTTGGAGATATTAGGTCTTATTCTGAAAGTGAACATTTCTTTTTTTTTTGAGTTAGCTTCAAGGTTCTATTTGACCACACCCCCATCCTACACCAGTGGAAGGCCATTCTGCTGTATGTGGTTGAGGTACAAGTTTCTCTCAGGCATTTTACACTACTGTAAAAGACTGGCAAACATGGAGTCACGCTGTACCTTTCTATCAAGTAAGTAACATTTCAGTCGGGAAGATGGCTGAGTGCTAAGGTGCAGAACAACATAAAGCCACCATAAAGCCATTTTAAGCAGATCAGCATACAAGCATACTCAGAAACAAAGTAATTTACCCAAAAAGAAATCATTGCTATTAAGGAAAGGGACTGGTTTAAAGCTCTCAGTAAAAGACAAAATGACAATGAATTTTTCCATATGGTTATTTCAGAGGAATGCAACAGGTATCCACTGCAAAGTTTTCCAGATTCACAGCACCCCACCCACAGCTGGGTGGGAGTTATACCCATTTAACTGATGCATGTAGCAGTGATCTATGGATGCATATTAAAGTAGCTGAATTCATTCATCTAAGAAGAGTTGTCTACAACTGACCATTAAAATAACAATGCATGAACGTCTTCATTCCAAGCAATAGGTGTCAGTGATCAAAGAAGATATTTCAGTGTGTTATAGCTGAAAACATTCAGATTGCTATTCTACAGGAGACTGTATAAATGCCAGATGTCAGCACATGAAGATGTAAAGGCTCATCACTAATGTTTATAGGAATCCCATAGTTCAAGAATAGGCTGGTTTTATTCAGGCTGCAGTCGCGACAACAAATGTGAAGGTGAAGAACGTGTGGGGCTATTTCCAGGGCCGGCTGCTCTGAGACCGGGTGCTCACTGAGCCCTGGCGGCTACTCCGAGCACTGGACACTTTAGATTGGGCACTGGTGGTAGACATTCTACTGCTCAGCCGACCTGCAAGAAGACAGTGATGTGATATTATGTAGTTTTATGTGTTTGCACATAGAGGAGCGCTATAAGCATAATAAGTTCCTTGCTTGAATTTACATTTTATGTTCAAAGGTTTGTAAGCAGTTATTGAATTCAAACATCTGCAGCTCTCTGGCTCTCAAATATTTTACCTCGTGTCGCCATCTGCAGGTGAGTACAGCATAACTTCCAGTAAATATGCACATTTCATTACATACTTGTTTCAGGGTCAAATGGGTCACTTACTGCTCGTCTCACTAGGCATAAGCACCTCTTCCAGATAATGCTGGATTTTGCCGAGGTCTTCTGAGTTGAAACGCCACTTATTTTCTGCTGGTTGCTGTGTGTGGCGGGGTGTGGAATACTTCCGTGCTGAAGTCCCCGTTGGAGATTGTAGACAGGAGATGGGAAAAGAGCCTGTTGTCATTCCCTCTGGGATTTTCTGTGCTATCACCTTTAAACCTTTCACAGTGATAAAGAGTTCATAATAAATTTGCTTTCACTGGGGGGCCATTAACCCACTTCAAATCAGCTCAATACCTGTATTCCAATGAAATCAATTAGCTGCTACAAACTTACCTCCAGAGAGCATGAACAGGTTTTCAAAGCCCCTCTCGCACATGGTAGTGGCAGCCTGGCTGGCTATCCTTTCATCCTCATCATACAGGATGATGATCTTTCCTGATGCATTTTTCTGTGCAACAGTTCAAGACCTTGTCCGAAAATACTTGTATTATTACAGGCACAACACAACGTAGAGGCTACTCAAAACTACTTTACACAAAATGATAAAAGTTAAAGGATACATAATCAAGCACTTCCTTGGTATAAGGATTCATTGTTCTCGAAAGGGTTGCAATGGGGTAACTGTGGGCTGTAAACACAGAAATACAACCATTTAAGCCAACATAGAATAGGATGTTAGTGATGCCACATGTGAACCATGCAAAACAGTAAATCACTAAATATCAGAACATCAAAGTGGGTAATTACATGGTCACTGAATCACTATCAAGAAAAATTAGGGCTAACAGATAAGGTTGTGTAATGTCCATGTGTGGTACTATGACACTGAATTTGAAACCTGACAATTCTGCACATAATAATTATATAATTAGTAAACATGTTTGTTCTTGCATATTCCTTACCGCTAATAATATGGCACTGATCATACTGGTCTCTGTCCCGGACGTCCAGCAGGAGATAGGGGCAGTCAAGGTAGGGGCGTTCTGCTTCACTGGCTGAGGAAACTGGAGTCATGCTTAATGTCTTGTGCCCATTCTTATCCATATCCATTTCTCCAACACCACTGATCACACTGGTCAAGAACACAAACAGTTTCAGATTCACTGACCTGGGAACAGCTGTGTGTGCTCCAGCAGAATGTAAGTAATATAACTCCAGTGAGACATTAACCCTACTGAGTCCCTGGGGGGGATGTGGTGTAATGGTGTTGGGGCGTAGGGTCAGGTCTAATGGAACCCAGAGCCCTGAGAAAATGGTCCATTTAATGCGGGCTCTTTGTGGATGTACAATGAATGCGGTGTTTTTGGGGAGGATGAGCTGCTCAGATATACAGGGAGACATACTGGCTGCATGGTTAAAGGAATAGAAGGTAACAGACACAGACGTCTCTGTGTGTGAATGCACAAAAAAAAGGCTTAGGCTACCTTTGAAGTGTGGATCTGGGAGAAACGTCAAAGTCCCCGGAGTCATTGCTGCCAGTGAATTTACCAGCTTGAGGCATTAGTTGGGGAGAGCCATTGGTTTGATCTGAAAGCCTGTCGGTTTCTGCTGACTCAGAAACATCATCTGGGACAGAAAAAGGAGAATGAAGAAGAAATCATGTGAACCACTGCATTGACCATGTGTTGTACAGATATTATATATGTCTGTAGACAATGGTATTGGGTTGATAAGCAGAAAATGATTGGCATGATTAATAAAAAAATGCTAATCTAAAACAATATAATCAAATGAATTATTTCTTCCACAGACTGTTTGAATTCTCTATAGTCTACTTTTATATGTCCAAACATTAAATGGCTAAATTCAATACAGCCAATGCTGCCTATGATTAGTTTTTTAAGAGCAAATATCAGTTGGGAATCAGTCAATATTCAAATGTTCAAAGACAGTGTCGGAAAAAGATAAAATTGCATTGTGCCATATCTGGTCATTCAAACCAGTTTTATAAAATATAGAACAAGTACACAGAAAACCACACAATAACTTACCTTCAAGTCTAGGAATTTCATCCATTATGCTCTCGTTCAGATCTGACACAGAAGCAACTTGTATGACCTGATAAAAGTCAACATCAATCATTAAAGTCAGTTAATAATTACATTCACAGGATTCATTTTATCATCATGCATACATAAGCACATAGCTACTTAAATTAAATCTACTACACGCATCTAACTTACCAGCTGTGCAAACGTTGTCACTTTAAGCCTCTTGAAAAGTTCATCTTTTCTATATCTGTAATCTGAGAGCAAACACATTCACTCTTACACAGAAACCATCAAAACATCTCACCCCTAAATATTCCACAACATCACTCACCTGGGTCCTGTGTGTCACCGTTTTTAACTTCATCCTCATCAACCAACAAATCACACAAATTTAACTCTCTCATATCCATCCCCATTATCTCCAAAAGAGATGTATATATCTGCTCTAGTTCTGTACAGTTCCCACCTAAGCACTGAAGCAACCATTGGCGTGTCTCCTTTTAACGCTGGCAAGAATTCCAAAAGCCAACCTCACCTTCTAAAGAGCAAAGAAGAACACCTCCACACAAGGCTACACTGCCCATACCCTGAGAGAGGAGTTACTGTAATCTACAGTACAATCATCCCCTTCTGCGTATTCAGTTAAACCAGAGCCTGTGTTGCTTATCCCTGAGAAATCTGAGAAAAACTGCAACAAGATGGCTTTTGTGGACAAAGTGACCATTCTCTTAGAAAACCCCAGGTTATCAGACTAGAAAATATCAGTAGGGCAGAACTTCTCCAATTTGCAATGCTAAAAAGGTAGAAAGAGTAACAAAGGCCTTGCCTAAAAGGCCTCAGGGCTTATAGCAGCAATTTAACATAAAGTTTCAGTATTTTTAGTAATGATATCAATATTTAATTTAAAAATTGCTATTTTGCATTAGTGCTTTTATTATCAGGGCAAACATCAGTAAGATGCAAGATATATGTCAATATTTACCCTTTACACTGATCAATGTTTTATTACAAATAGAAATACAAATGGAAAAGACACATTTCTAAGAATGAAATACTGGAGCATAACTGCCTTTTCCTTCTGCAGAATTAGTATTATTCAATGACAAGGTACGGTTCCAATAGCAATAACGTTAAAGAACATAGACAAAATGCATATTTACAGTCATATTACTTGGACTTAGTGCAGCAAAGTATGCAGCATATTGATAGTAGTGGCGAGATAGTTCATAAAAACTGCTGTGTTCGTGAATGTGAAATCGTGCTTTATGATCATTGTACAAAAGTATAATGACATTTGACCTCTGCATTTAACTCACATGTGACAGTGAACTAGAAAGTGATTAGGGACAGTGATTAGAAAGTGATTACATCCACAGCAACTGTAGTAAAGCTGCAGTCATGTAAAAACTAGCAAAAGAAACCTGATCTGTCCTAAATTGCACTTACTTTTCTTGATCTCTTCCAGCCTTTCCATGTACTTTGTCATGCTGCATCCTATAAAACACATCATTTATTAAACTTAATATCAGACAAGGTTAGTTCCATTTGCACTACATGGCCCCATGAAAGACAAACAAGTGTTACCTGTGTCAAGTCTTGATTTTACATGCTGATATTTGGGATTTTGTGGGATTCTCTTTTTCAGGTACTGGAAAAAAGAAACAGATATGGATTGTGAATAGGCGGTTCTGGTGAGCAACATCATTTTTCAAAAAGAAAAGTTTCATTACTAACAAAAATAATCTATTTACCAGTTCATTTCTACATTCTGTAGAAATGAAAAAAGAAATTGCTTTTTTTTCTTTCTTTCTTCTTTTTTTTGAAACAAAATTTCAGCTCACACTATAAACTGATATGATTTTTTTTTTCATTTTAAAATTACATTAAAAAACATTTGTTTTGTTTGCTAAGATACTTTGGTAAATAGATGTATTTGTAAAATATATTATTATTATTATTTTTATATATATTTTTTTTATTAAATGTGTTTTGGACAATTTCCACATACTCCAAAAAAATTCTGTGTTAAAGGACATGCTTCTGAAAAATTCTGCCAGACAATAAAGGTATAGTTCTGCAATTACAGATAGTCCATCAGTTGCTCTGCATACATTTTAACCCACTTCCATCTTGTTTCAATATTCAGAACCACCACAAAGCAGGTATGATTTCGATGGTGGATCATTCTCGGCGCTGCAATGACACTGCTCTGGTAAGACACAGACACAGCAATGCTGCTAGAGCTTTCAAAAACCGTGCCCATTCACTCTCCACTTCACTAGATAATCCAAGTTACTGCTCCACATCTTAGATGTAAGGTCAGAGACAGTAGCTCATCTGTTGTTGCACAGTCTGTGTTAGTCTTCATGTAGGTCCTAATCACTGGCCACCGGACACAGTCCAGCAGTGGACACTGCGCGGTTTAAAAACACTAGCAGTACTGCTGTGTCTGATCCACTCGTACCAGTGGATGATCTGTGTGTGTGTGAGTGTGTTTCAAACTAATATACACATAGACATGACTAAAGCACAGCCTTCAGATGCATTTCGGCTTGTACTGTATTCACTGTATTGAATACGTTGTGATATATTTACATTAATGTTACTGTGAGTGTAACACTGGCTTCTGGAGTTAAGAGTGATGTTTGTGCTGGTAACCTGGCGGTGTTGAGGCCGGTGTCAAATTACTACAGGAGCATTACAGATTCAATACCGCCCCCCGCAAAAAAAACACGTCGAGTTCACTTTATTTCAGCATCTTTCTCCGCCACGGTGCTGCTAAATAAAGCCTGTGAGAACGGACTGAGACTGACCTCCGTGTCGCCGATGCTCCGTTTCGAAGTCATCTTCCCCCTGACACTGCAGCGGTGCTAATGTTATAGCCCTGGAAATCAAAATTCACAGCACTGAAAATTGGAACAAACACGTTGCGGATTGGTCAGGTCCCGCACTCTGTCCAATCAGCAAGCTTATTCATACGACACTGCCACCAACTCTGTCGTTGCTTAGCAGCAGAGGCGCGAAGCTACTAGCTGGGGGAGTTAGATTCCAATATTTACAGAGTCGACTCTGAATTGACTCGAAGTCGATTCAACAAAATTATCCTATTTCGAGGCTGATTTACTAAGATTTACTAAGTAAATCAAGATTTAATATATTTTACTAAGGCCTGGCAACAGGTAGCCTAGTTAAGTCACATTATGATACACTATTTTCACCAGTACGTCGCTGTAGACTCCAGGGGTCTGTTCAAAATAACATAAACTCAAATTAACTAAGACAGAGTTACATTAACTCTGGATCTCAAACTTTCTTTTTTCAAACGGCTTTCTTCTAATGTATCAGTTGTGTCAAAACAAATTTAGTAAACCATTTTTTACAATTCATCCTGTTTGCAAAGTCAAACAAAATAAAAATAGTTTTTATTATAGTATTTATTATAGACGTGGGGGCGGCACCGTGGCGCAGCAGGTAGTGTCACACAGCTCCAAGAGCCTGGAGGTTGCGGGTTCAATTCCCGCTCTGGGTGACTGTCTGTGAGGAGTTGATGTGTTCTCCGGACTCAGAAAGTGTGTGTGTGTGTGTGTGTTGCCCTGTGAAGGACTGGCGCCCCCTGCAGGGTGTATTCCCGACTTGCGCCCAATGATTCCAGGTAGGACCCTGAACTGGATAAGCGCTTACAGATAATGAATGAATGAATTATAGACGTGCTATTGAAATGTGTGCTGCAGAATTTTAAACTTCACCATCACTGTGTGGAATGAATCGAGTTCAAAACCTTGGAGTCGACTGCCGATTTACTAATGCCTGGAATTGGAGAATCGACTCATAGTGTGGCGTTACATGAAGCGTTTAGCAAACGTTACTTAGCAACGGGGGGCTTTTGGATATTAAATATTAAATAACACAAAAGGATTAACTCAGATCTGAAAGGTTTTTATTTTACAAATGTTCTATCTTAATGTTGCTTGCTTCAAGCTCTCATAATTTAGATTTAAAATGACAAATCCGACATTTTTACCGTGCCTTGCAGATGCCGCGAATAAAATGGAAACGAATATAGCTTCAGGTTTTAATTGCAGTGGCCCTGTGAGTAATAAATACGCCTGAGTTTCTTTATGGAGCTTGTTGTAGTTTAATAATCGAGGGCTTTACTAATATTTGAGTTTATTCGAAGGAGTAACATAACTGCCGAATCGAGCTCTCTGGGCTCTGTTGGTACAGGCTGGTTGAGGAAAACGCGCCTGGTTTGACAGAAGGGAAGAAAGTTCGCGAGTTAAAATGGAGAGATTGTGTTTACATGGTTTAATAAAGAGAAAAAAAGCAGCTGTCGGCTCAAGCGAAAAGTTTTGAGACGTGCATCTAGTTACCTATACTCAATGGCGTCTGTTCTGGTGAGTAGGAAACTAACGTTACTCAAATAAGCCTGTTTAATATCTTTTCTAAACTCTGCTGATGTTAAGCTTGCTAACGGCCCAGCTGACGGTTCTGACAGAAGTAGAGCATAAAGACTAGATCTGATTGATTAGCTAACTCCGTAATTTATGTTAGCTGCCTTTAGGACTGGAATGGATCTACTGTCTGAAGCCTCTGAAGTGTGAAGGTAGACAAAAAAATATTAAATGGTACCCTGTAGCGTTCCCTCCACTTAATAAATCGTTGCCTTGACTTAATAGTCCGTCTAACTTATTTAATAAAAGTTGCCCTCAGTTTAACAATGCGTTCTCTCAATGTAATTGAATTTAATTTTTGACTGATTGCAAGGAGTGATTAATTATATCGAGGTAATTCATTAATGTCTCTTGGTATTTTTACCCCCTAAAACGTGTCCATCAATATGACAGATTTAGAGGTACACATTTGTCTTCACTCAGTATGCGCAGGCATATGAATATGCAGATAGCCCCTGTTCCTATCTTCACTCAGCCCTCTGCCAGTCATCTTTGGCTCTGAAGCCCCACCTTGACAGGATTGGTTCCTTAGTTTATGACATAAGAAGTCTTAGCATCTTGAAATTGCCCATTTTTCACCACTGCAGTTTCAAAGTGGAAATGCTCAGCTATAGCACTGACTGCTAGTGCATACACAATATAGTGCAGATATGTTAAGAATTCTTCTAATGATCAATTTCTACTACTTTACTGACCCAGACATTCATTTGTTAATGCTCTATGTATTAGTTAAAGTGGTATAAAACCCCCTGGCACTGGGCTAAGGAGCAGTGGAACTGTATATAGAGTCTATAGAGTAATGGAGTACCATCCAATACCTTGATAAGTTGAAGTGGTGTGATGTTCCAAAAATAACCATCCAGCATCAGCCCCTGACCTCACTGATTTTTCTGTTGTGTTGATGAAAATTTCCAAACCATGTAAATGACATGACAATATAAGGTTAGGGTCCTGTCCACAGACAACAAAAGCAATGCCTTGTAATTTCTCTCATTTCAGGAGGATCCCACGCTTGAGAGGTGTTTCAAAGGCCACAAAGACGCTGTCACATGTGCTGATTTCTGTCCCAGCAATAAACAGCTGGGTATGTAATATAAGATCCAGGGGTGGTGATGTGTACATCACACTCTGAGTGACTTTGCATGATCATGATTGAATTATGAAGAACTTTAGAAATGTCCCCATTAGAATAAATGGTTTCTGCCTCTTTTAACTGTGGTCAACATTTTCTTCATCTTCAGCCACTGGGTCCAATGATAAGACTCTAATGATCTGGAACCTCAACCCAAAAGCCAGAGCTTTCAGATTTGTGGGTCATAAGGATGTGATAACGGCAGTCCACTTCTCCCCATCTGATGATTTGGTAGCTTCTGCATCCAGGGACAAGACTGTTCGACTCTGGACACCAAACATGTCAGTAAGAACATACAAGATGCGTGTAAATCGGTGCTTATTTGCAAGGATTTGAATGTGCCATAATATTCCAGGTGTATTAAAATGGTCTTGTCTTGTCACATGTCAGTAAAGGAGACTCCACAGTGTTCAAAGCGCACACAGCCACCGTACGAAGCGTAAACTTCTCCAGTGATGGCCAGAGACTGGTCACTGCCTCAGACGACAAGTCACTGAAAGTATGGAGTGTGCATCGGCAGAAATTTATCTACTCCCTAAACCAGCACACCAACTGGGTGCGCTGTGCAAGGTATGTGGTTCTGTTTTTTCTTATTTTCCAAGTTTTGAAATGCTAATGCTTGTCTGATTATTTTATGTTTTCACAGGAATACATATGGAGTTTTAACTTGCGGAACATTAAAGTCATTGTCTATGTCTATATAGTCTATATCTATATATAGATATAGTCCAGGACTATGCTTAATCCCTGTCTGGGAAACCACCCAAAAGTGTCTTAGTAAGAACTACTTTAACCAAAGTGACAGCTTAGATACCCCATGGCATAGATTCTACAGTTCTTTGATATTGTAACAACACCATGTTTCCAAAAGATATTCCCTCTGTTGGTGTTGTAATAATGATGGTGAGGACCTTTGACCTGGTTACTATAGCTTAGGATTTGTGTACTTTTCATATTCACCAGGCCTAATTCGGTCAGGCCTAATTCTCTGTAGACTGGTACACAGTTATATTGGAGAACACTTATCATCAAGAAAAAATGTTTTACCATAGGAGAAAGTTTGCAGTGGACCCAAAACAATGCTACACAGAGAATAACAGAGCAACTGGACCGCTTGTTGCAGGGGGTCAAGCTTTCAGCCTATACCCTTGGAGTATGCTACACATACACTTTATGGAGGATATTTGGAAAACTTTTCATGTGCACCCTTGACCACAGTATTCAGTGGCAGGTGCCACTTTAGCCACTTTTCTTATTTTCTCCTGCCATCTGGGCCCCAATGTTGAACCTGCTTTGAAAATTCACAGGGAAGCTTGGGCTGCTCTGCATTTTCTTACATGCCACAGAGAATAGTAGAATGTAAATTGGTTTAGGGGCGGCACGGTGGCACAGCAGGTAGTGTTGCAGTCACACAGCTCCAGGGGCCTGGAGGTTGTGGGTTCGATTCCCGCTCCGGGTGACTGTCTGTGAGGAGTTGGTGTGTTCTCCCTGTGTCTGTGTGGGTTTCCTCCGGGTGACTGTCTATGAGGAGTGTGGTGGGTTCTCTCTGTGTCTGCGTGGCTTTCCTCCGGGTGACTGTCTGTGAGGAGTGTGGTGTATTCTCTCTGTGTCTGCGTGGGTTTCCTCCAGATGCTCTGGTTTCCTCCCACAGTCCAAAAACACACGTTGGTAGGTGGATTGGTGACTCAAAAGTGTCCGTAGGTGTGAGTGAATGTGTGTGTGTCTGTGTTGCCCTGTGAAGGACTGGCTCCCCCTCCAGGGTGTACTCCCGCCCAATGATTCCAGGTAGGCTCTGGACCCACCGCGACCCTGAACTGGATAAGCGCTAACAGATAATGAATGAATGAATGAATAAATTGATTTACTGTTTCATGCAGTTCAGTTATTTCTTTTTGAGTCAGTGTCTTTTTAATCTTCAGATTTTCACCTGATGGACGACTGATAGCATCCTGTGGGGATGATAAAACTGTTCGTCTCTGGGACACTTCCACGCATCTATGCATCAACACTTTCACTGACTATGGCGGGTAAGACATTCATTCATCTGGTCTTTTTTCAATGTGTTTTGCCATGACCCTCACAAGATTGATTTTGACAGTGTACACTGCTTAATGAGTAGCTGTAAATTAATTTCTGTTAACTTGCATTAGTTTGCCCACCTCCTTTTCACCCATAGGCCAGCAACATTTGTGGACTTTAATGCAAGTGGTACTTGCATTGCATCTTCGGGAGCAGACAACACACTGAAAATATGGGACATTAGAACAAATAAACTTATACAACATTACCAAGGTATCTTGTATTCTCTGTTATTTACTGTGAGACTGATCCTAATATTAGAATCGCATTGTTAATGGACTGTATCTTCCTTTGGCTCAGTCCACAGCGCAGCAATAAACTGCTTTTCCTTCCACCCTTCTGGAAACTACTTGATCAGTGGATCCAGTGACAGTATGGTGAAGATTCTGGATCTCGTGGAGGGAAGACTCATCTACACGCTTCATGGTCACAAGGTGAAGCACTTAAGCACTTTGTGTTCACTTATTTATTTTAAAATATATTTTATAATAATATAATTTAAATTTGGTCATATTTTCAATAACTCAAAAGTAGATATGGACGAAACAGTACTTTGAAAAATTAAGAAATTATTCTCAGGTAACTCATTTAGTGGTTCATCATCAAGTTTAGTGGTTTTAGTTTGAGAATTTGGAACAGTTTAAAAGACTATTATTATTATTATTGTTACATTTAATAAACAAAATAAACAAAATTTGTGAAAACTAAATGTTCTTTTTTTTCTCCATTGCTTAAAGATGCAGTTAAACAGGTTCTCTTTATTATAAAACATGCAGTTGATCAGTGTTTTTAAGTTCTGACAATATCCAAAATGTGTTCAGAAAAATGCTCGTCCATATGCTGAAGCCTCAAGAAGTTCTTTTTCTACTCCCAGGGTCCAGTTCTGGCGGTGGCCTTCTCTCGTGCAGGAGATCTTTTCGCCTCTGTTGGAGCTGATTCGCAGGTACAGACTAGAGTGATAGGAGCTGTACTTTTTTTATTTCCTGAACTGTAAGTGTAAGATTCACGTGTTTAATCCTGCATGGTCATGTCCGCACAGGTTCTGATGTGGAAGACCAACTTTGATGCTCTGAGTTACAAGGATTTACTGAGCAGACACAGCAAGCGTGTAACCCCAGATCCCCCACCTCACCTGATGGACATCTACCCCAGGTCCCCCCACCTTCACAGCACCAAGAGTAGAACCGTTGAGGTAAAGGTTCAGACACATACATAAAAAATAGTTTATTTTCCACCTGAACGGATCAACCAAACATTTGACCAGATTCACCCTAATGATCTGTAGGAGGTCTACAGAAGCATCGATTACTGAAACGGACTGATCCACTTTTTTATGGCTTGTGATGTGAGGACTAGTTCACTCAGTACATTGTAAACCTTCCTGCATGTATTTCTTCAGATTAATCCTGTTGTTACCAACATCCAGTCAGCTGATCCTCATGTGGTGGAGGCAGGAGAGACTGATTTCTCTTTGACGGTAAGTTTTAATCTCTGAAGTTGAAACTCCTCCAGAGTCCACGCAGAATATAGTCACATACTGAATCTACTAAACAGTGTAGGAATATGTTCCAGCAGTGAAAAACAGTCAATAATACTATGTACTATGTTCTGTTATGAAGTTAAAAGCCCTGCCCCATTCGTGAGTGCTTGGTAATCATTTTAACTTTACCTAGTACTGAAATGTTTAACTTGAGCATTTCTGTTATTTCCTGTAAATGCAGTGACAGGAAATGACTGATGTAGTCAGTGATACTGTGTGGCTGGTATCTTAAGTAATCGTTGAGCACTTCTCGTCATACTGTTTTCTAAGTCGTATGCTCATGCCAAAACATTTGTTGGCTATTCTGTAACTCCGTCAGCTCCTCAGTCTATTTGAACTGAAAGTTATGCAGCTGTGGGGGTTCTTTCTCTAACTGACAGCTGGCAGAAAGAAGCAGCTACTGGTTAACCAATGGTGGCTAGAAAACCCTGATCAGTCTCCAATAGGTGGTAAATGATAACTGGTCGGCACTTGGCAGCTGTCAGCAGACCCGTGAAAACCTGCAGCAGCTGCCAATAGCACGTAGACCGGCAGGTGCCACTCATGGTCCATTGGCTGATCTGTTGTGCTGCCAGAGACTGAACCTCCACTGCCCGTGTTTTCTGCAGGCTCATAATATTGAGAGAACTCCTGCATGTTTAGACTGCCACAGAGCATAAACACCAGGGGGCGACGCAGGCTTTATGTTGTGGCGAGTGTAACATGAGGGCTTTAGACGTGTAGATTGTGCTGCCACCTGGTGGTCTTATGATGAACAGAACAGGAATGCTGTTTATTATTAGACTTGAATACATCCTGAGAGTGTAGTTTATCTGTAGAATCGCGTTAGACTGTAAGACGTGTTGAGGTGTTTGTTTTTATTTCTTTCTGTTTTTGTTGACTTAGCTAATTTTTAAAATTCTGCCATGAATTAAAGCAGTTACTGCATGCCTTAGTGAAGCTTTGTTTAATTTTTCCCTCCGTTTGTAAGTGTAAAGAGTCATTCTTCGGATGGTAGTGTGCAGAGGGTATACCGCATTTGTGCTGAGGGCTCACATATCATCTGCTCAGTGCACACTACACACAGGGCTTTTCAAAATTCATTGCCCTTCGCATTATAGCGTTCTGTTGGGGCCAAATAATAATCTTACACAGATTAAACATGCAGACATTTATTTTTGTAGGAGGTAAGTCAAGCCAGTGTCTTAAGGCAGTAATCTCAGTATTGCATTGTAGGATATTGCAGAGTATGTATGAAATACAATACAGTTTTAATAGATACAGTAGATACATCACTGTGTGTTGTCAGATACCAATGGCAAAATTTAAACCATGTGGAAAACACTGGTCTGAATTAAAGAAAAGCTTTGAAATCATTAAATAGTAGAAATATTGGTAAAGCTGGTGGAATTGAGGATCTTAACAATACATCTCCCAATGTGGGTGTGAGTATTTTCAGGGTGTAGTTCAGAATGCATTTTGTATGGCTGGTTATTGCATACTATTTAAACATACTGATGTACCCTTGACAGGACGAAAGATTGTCCTTGTTTATGTTGTTGTTTTTATTTGTTGAATCACATGAATGACTTGCTTCATTTATACACCCACTGATAGTCCTCTGAAACCCTCACAACGTAATGACAAAGGCCGTCATTTGTCAGAGGATTCTTCTGCATATTGCAGCCCCCTGCAATGTCTGTTCAGTTGCTATGTTATAATATCTAGCCCTGTTCTCTGTTTTTCTCTCTATATATTTATATTTTTATTTTTCTGTTTCTTTCTATTCCTCTGTGTTTCTCATAGTCTTTTGTCTCTTTCACATATTTTTGCCTGTTTGCTCTGTGTAGTAGCTCAAGCGTGAAAGCAGCGCAGTAGTCCGTACACACACGCACATTCTCTCTCTCTCACACACAGACACACTCACACACGTGCCTTTAGCTGGGCTCTAAAGTGACCTCACTTTGCCACTGGAGCCGAAGCCTAAGAATAGACCGTTCCATGTAATGACTTCAGCTGTGCTCTCCCTCTCCTCCTAGCTTTCTTTTCTTCCTCTCTCACTGTGCATTTCCATTTCCTCTGCCATTCACTAAATTGCACACAGGACATAAAGTCCCAAACCAACACCAGGCTCTTGCAGCTAAGTGGGTTCAATCTGGTTCAGGGTGCCCTCCTGTTCCGGAGCTGTCGGGCTGCATTTACAGGGAAAACCCTGAGATGTCCGGCCCTGAGCATCCCCTCGTCCCTCAGGTCAGAATTTCCTCGTAATGCGTGCGTGGGAGGCCAGTGAGGAGGAAGCAAGCGGCGTGGTGAAGTCTGACCCGGGGCGCCTTTTTGTGTGACACTTCCTGCCATCGCTTCCCCTTCACTGACTATTCCATGACACTCCTTGCAGTTGCAGCATATACCATCAGGTGCAAAGCTTGGATGTCCCTGCTCAGATATATAAAACTAACCTTTTGCACAAGTAATATGTTCAATTCAGAAAACACACAGCGGCTGTGCAGTAAAATGTGCAGAAATGCCTTCTCCTGAGAGGATGTGGATATATTTTCTCTTAGAGAATCATCAAAACATATCATTTTAGCACTGACTCTGAATGTGTAACCAAATCTTAAGCATGGTAATTTATGTTTTTAAAGGCTTATAAGCAAATTCGCTGTAAGTGTGCAGATGTGAGTTCCCTGTGGATGCTGTTTTTGTCTTATAGAATCAACAAATCATGTTATTTGCCCAAGGGCTCTCAAACTTTTACATAAACTGTATGTGTGAGATGGGGCCGTCTTTGCTTGATGCTCTCCTCAGCATGACTCTCTCGGGTTGCATTAGCCCTAAAGCGCTCTCGTGCTTTCGCAGCATTAGCAGGCCCCATTGCTTCTGAATGGGTGTGGGAGCATGTCAGTACTGAGCTCAACACATTCAGCCCATTGATGAGAACACATCAACTCCGCTTGACAGAGCCTACAAGTCTTCATGGTACCCTCAGTGCTGCAGTTCTTCATCTTGATAACTTGTACAGCTTGTAGTGTTCTAGGAAGGCTTTGCACTAGATATTGGAACATGCTGTGAGGATTTGATGGTGGTCTGTTGCCACAAGAGCATTAGTGAGGCCAGGTAATCTGTTGGGTGATTAGTTCTGGATCAGAAAAGCAATTCCAACCCACACAAAACATATTGTATTGTGCTGCATTCCAGTAAGGCACACCTTATTCCACTCTCCCACAGCCCAGTACTGGGGGTTGTATATCACCCTGGTTGATACCTGGTTTTGAGTATAGTGACATGAGTTCATGTACGGTTGCTCCAGAGCATGCCATTTTATTACATTCTTCTCAGTAATGGAGATTATACAATATATGTTTGAACGTCTGTGACAACAATTGGTGCACTTTTACATCAGTTTAGCACTGCCTACAAACATATGGTGGAAATGTTTGTGTGAGTGTAATCACAGTCATTGAAACTACAGTAATCCCTCGTTTTTTGCGGGGGATGCGTTCCAAGACCACCCACGAAAAACGAATTTCCGCGACGTAGAGGAAACATTATTTTTTATGTATTTAACGAGTATTTGGATTTTTAAAACCCTCCCTGTGCTCTTAACAGCCCACCCTTTGCATTAAACAGTCATTCTATAATGTTTTTTAGGTAGAACTACATGTGATATCCTACCAGTTTCTTTAATAGAGTCATTCCTAAGCTGTGATTTAGCGTAAGTAAATTTCACTTGGATGTGGACATGAACAACACATGTACTGTACGTAAGAAATACTTGTAAATGATACATTTTGTCACCTACAGGCCTAGTCTAATACATGTAAATAATGAAAAAAACCCGTGAAGTAGCGAATCTGTGAAAGATGAACCGCGAAGTATCGAGGGATTACTGTATTACATATTAGTGTTAGTTGAAATAATAGGAATGCAAATGGATATGCTGAGAAAGTTATAGTTGGAGGTTGTTTGTTCGAGTCCTGCTCTGGCTGACTGTCTGTGAGGAGTGTGGTGTGGTCTCTCTGTGTCCGCGTGGGTTTCCTCCGGGTGACTGTCTGTGAGGAGTGTGGTGTGGTCTCTCTGTGTCCGCGTGGGTTTCCTCCGGGTGACTGTCTGTGAGGAGTGTGGTGTGGTCTCTCTGTGTCCGCGTGGGTTTCCTCCGGGTGCTCCGGTTTCCTCCCACGGTCCAAAAACACATGTTGGTAGACATGTTGGTGGATTGGTGACTCAAAAGTGTCCATAGATGTGAGTGTGTGTGTGTTGCCCTGTGAAGGACTCCAGGGTGTATTCCCGCCTTGCGCCCAATGATTCCAGGTAGGCTCTGGACCCACCGTGACCCTGAACTGGATAAGGGTTACAGATAATGAATGAATGAATGAATGAATGAATAATATATCCATCCATCCATTATCTGTAACCGCTTATCCAATTTAGGGTCGCGGGGGGTCCAGAGCCTACCTGGAATCATCGGGCGCAAGGTGGGAATACACCCTGGAGGGGACGCCAGTCCTTCACAGGGCATGAATAATATATAATATATAAAAATATAAAATATTTTCTATAAATGCCATGTTTAAAAGTTAGTCTACAAAATTAGAAAAATTTATGTATTTATTACAATATATAAAAAAAAATTCTTGCATGGTAGTAGGTCCCTGCTGGAGAAACCTACTGCTAAAAGTGGAGGAGTAAATAGTGAGTTCCAAAACCATGTCCCCAATTTAAATTTAAAGACCAAAGTGTTCATTGTAGCACCAGTGTTCTGAAATTCAGCTATAGATTGTTCACATTTTTCCATGATGATAAAGAGAAGCCGCACTCTGAGAACCCTGCACCATAGACGGAGGGAAAGTTACTGTACTCCTCACTCCACACTCCTCACCTAATGACCCTTAATCATGTATTAATAATCTACAGCTTTGACAGGAAAAAGTGTTGCAACATTACACAATCTTATTTATTGTTATTTAGTAAGCTGTTGAAAATGGGTCTTATCTGCTTTTGCTAAATGGTGATTATCACCACTGAATCATGATCAGGGTCTTATTTTTCAGTCATCACTGTTATTCAGTTACATCGCCCTATTGCCCAGGCCATGGTGGGCATTTACTGATACCTCAGTTTAAAGATGATCTGCCTGCGAAGTGTGTGTGTGTGTGTGTGTGTGTGTGTGTGTGTGTGTGTGTGTGTGTGTGTGTGTGTGTGTGTGTGTGTGTGTGTGTGTGTGTGTTCTCCCCCGTATTATGTTCCTGGAGGTGGTGGAGAGGGGCTGACGGGCAGGAAACGAGCACAAAGTGTCTTCCTGTGGCGTAAAGAGCAGGGGATTGGGTGGCCGCAAGGTGTGGATACCAGCTTTAAGTGCTGCCATCGGCTCCGGTGACAAGACGTGACGGAAGGAAGTGGCTAAAGATAGAGCAACCCAGGGGAAGGCTCACTTTCCACAGGGAGACCACGGAGCTAGATAGCCTTACAGGGAGAGAGAGGAGTGTCAGTCTACCTCACTCCCCCCAAACTGCCAGAAACAGTTACTTATTGATTTGACATCAATTCTGAGAGAGACCAAAAACAGACTGATTTTGTGTTCGTCATCTGCTGATTATTTTTGACAAGTAATTCTGAGTGTTGTAGAGAAATCAGATTTTTTAAAAGGCAGAGTTTAAATAGCCTTCAGTTTCCAAAACTGATTTCCCATTGACCTATACCTCAAAATGAATAACAGTGGCATAACTTAAAAAAGGGTAGTTGGCAGATAGTCACTGCAAAGGTAATCAGCTTTTCTATCTTTGTGGGTCGCTAGATGTAGAGGAAACACTTTGTTGCAGATTATTTACATGTAACTCATTGTTTGTGATTTTAAGATATACATATTTAAATAGTGTGGTTATATCAGACTGGAGCACAAAATAAATGTGAGTAAGTTATTCATAACAGTAACGCTTTGTCTTTCCAAACCAATTGTTTGACATGGGTTGCTTGCATTTTTGAGTTTTTGCTTACAGTTTGGGGTCTTTTGGAGTCAAGTCCAGTGATGTGTTCTGTTTTTGTTTTTTATTGTCTGTTTAGTATTGTATGTGTGTGTGTGTGTGTGTGCCTGTGTGTAGTTACTAGGAAGCAGTAGGTGTTTCAGTGTGGGGAAACGTGTTAAGAATGTGTTATGGTTATATAATGGCTGTTCGCAGCTATATTTCCGTTGCGTTATCGCAGTCTCGCTGGTGTTGAGTGCTTTTGTTATGACAGTGGGTGGTATCTGGACTAGCGGGCTGATGACCCACACCATTTTTTCATGCTGTTTCCTGCAAGTGCGGACAGAGTGAAGAAAGGCTGAAGCGGAAAGAGCCTCCTGTGGCCTCCAGGGTGTCCACTAATCCATGCATTGTTCCTGGGATTTCTGATGGGTGTGTACTACCAACCAGGCTATATCCATTTCTGTGACTTGTACTAAATGGAACTGTGCCTGTCATGATGATGACGTTTTAGCACACCATAAATTGACATAAAATCCTCATGATTACTTGACTGACCTTGTGAATTAAATTGTATTACTGCAATAGAATAATTATTGCTTCCAAGTTGTCAAAGGTCGGTGGTTTCCAAGTGATAACAAAAGAACTCACTAACTCATTACTACTCTCTAAAAATGTTATAAAAATATTTTGCTAATATTTACTGCACTCTAAATATATTGATTACAAACACAAAAAAATGGGTTAAAGGGGATGTTCATCTTATTTCACATTTGGGTATATTTTACCTATGTATGTAAGTCAATCATTATTTTCAAAAACAAATACACACATATTCCACATGCTCAGTGGCCATATGAGCCCCATTTTCAGAATGTTGTATATGCATAAGCATAACTGAGGAAATGAATGATGAATTTGTACTGCTTTTTGCTCTCAAAATAGTGCTTTCTGAACTTGCAAGAAGATACTCTCTGTTTTTATGTTTTAAAAAATCTAATAATCTGCATAGAGAGCAAATTTTAACCTCCAAACCCCCAACATCTGAAACCAACAACTAACCAACAGCAGCTTTTAATAAATGTGCTTCGTTGCTTTCTTTTCTTTGCCTCATCCAAACTGAGGAAAATGAAACATTCTTTTTCTTAGGGTGTAAAAATATGATTGTGGAAGACAACCACTGTGGAAAATAAGTGCACTCAGCCTAAATAATTGCAGTCAGCTCAGATAATTGCAGTTATGAGGTTATGTAATCATTGTGACAGACACAACAAGAGTTCAAATGTTAGAGATACCGGAGAGCCAGCTAGCTCATTTCTTATTCACAACACACACACACACTCTCTGATCATCCTGAAGGGCACATTGTCTGATTTTCCTGAACCTTGTGACTTTCTGCCTTTGAGATGTAATTGACTATTTAAATACTAGTTTGAGGTGTGATTGTTAATGATAGCGACTGTGAACGCTTGTCTTCTACATTGTAATTCTGTTCCCTTCAGCAAAGCTGAACACGCAGTACATTTAGACTTCCTACCCACACAGCAATAGCATGTTAGCCTCTAGTGTCTCCGCTGGGCTAGTCTGCTTTAGACAGCAGTGCACTGAAGTGCTATTTTTACCGAAAAAGTCGATGCTTTCCTCAGCCCACCATTTTTTCAGCTCATCTCAATCTGCTGCATCTGTTTGTGTAAAACAATTGTTGATAAAATTTTGCTCAAAACATATTTGATGTAGAGAAGACAATGAACATTATTTTGACAGTGTTCTAAGCATCACTTGGTAGACTTCATGCCTTACACTGCAGCTAAAGGTATAAATGTGTGTATATACATATATATGCAAATTGTTAAAGCCTGTAAAGTACTGTTCAGGCTGCTCTGCTTAATACCTCCTGCTGATCCAGATTCCAGATGCTTTCTTGTGCTAAAACCAAGGCTTTCTCCAAACCTGGACTTGTCAGAGCCTGTCAGTGTTGCCATGATAAATCTAGCAGTGTGACTGTCTTATCCATATTGAGCTTTGGTCTGTTTGCCATCCCCCCTTTGTTCTTTCGACTCTCAAGTGTATACATTGGCTCAGAGAGGCCAGGGATAAAAATACGCTGACAGTCCGTCGACGCCGATTCTAACAATAGCATCATGGCCCTATTACAGGTAACAGGGACGCCTCAAAGGCAAATAATGAGCTCTCCTCTTGCTCGCCTGCTCTTTCGCATCCATCCTCTCTTTGTCCTCTGTTCTATTCCTGGAATAAAAAAATGCAGATGTAGTGTAGTTTAAAAAATGTGCCTCAAATGATGAGGTGAATGATTAGACCTGGCTCCAGTGCTCCAGGACTGCCTTGCATCAACCTTTGACTCCTTTAAATATGATGCTTAGATTGTAAGAATAAAACATCTATTATATCTTTACTCTGAGCCTGTCTGCTGTGGTTAGTGTGTGTCAGTTGGTCAGAAACAGCTTGGTGCATCATCGCCAGATGAGAGATGTACCGAAGTTACTACTAAGTTAAAACTTAAAGTATATGCAAACATATGAAGTAAGCTTTAAATAATTGCAGTAAAATGTGTGTGCCATGAAATCTAACACTGAATGATTACAGAGAGTGATTAACCAAGGCAGTGAGTTACATTTTTTTAAAGATAATAAATTGAAGTTCTTTGAACGTTTTATTCTGCTTCAAGTAGTTTAGCAGTTACATTCTGCAGTGAAGACAACAGAGATTAACTGCTGACAGTTTTTGAGAGGAAGGGATTTTGAATAAAATCCTGGAAAATAAGAAGCCAATTTGTTTTCATCATTTTCGAAAATTGATGCTACAGATGGCATCTGCATGCTTTCAGTGACTTTCCTTTCTGCTTTTGTTGTTCGGCTGTGCTCTATAAGGCTTGCAGTGTGATGTAAAACCTGAAGTACTACTTGAGCATTAAACAGGTTAGAAATTTTCTGCATAACGTTGCTCAGTTAAAGGTCAGTTAGTTAAACGTACAACTTGAAAAGATCAGATCAGTCTTCATTGATTCATGTTCTGTAGCTTCTTCATCCTGATTGTGGTGCTTCTGGAAACTGGACATGTTGCCAGTCCATCACAGAAGTCACAATCATTTTTAATCACTATGTTCAGTTGGAATTTTTGACCACATTTTCTTTTGATTAAAAACTGAAAGTACCATGGCTATAATTCTACAAATGGTGCAGTTCTGCAAGTAGGACTCAACAGAACAGACAAAACAGAAATAAAAATTCCAACACTGTTAAATGGGAAAAAAAAACATTCAAAAATCAGAGATGGATGACAAATAAATAAAGGTGGAATTAAATAAAGGTGAAAAGTGGATGTTATATTATGTTAATGTTTATGTTAATTAGGATATCCTAAAAAATGCGACAAGGTTGCTGCCAAGTTTTGAGCCTCACTGCCTTTATTAAGAAATCTCCCCAGTGTTTGTACGTCCTGAGAAAACAAGTGTGTTTACAGATATAACAGCAATAAGGCTGTTTTTCTTGTTTTGTGTTTTCCTGTAGTGCTTATGAGGTTGCAATACTTTGAGTAATTAATAGCAGTTGAGTCAATCACACAATGCCTTTTTATATATATTTCTTTCAAACTCTGAGTGTCTCATGCTTTTGCAGGCTCATCTCTGTTTGTCTACATGAAAGTGGCTTTGCCTGTGTACAGGTTCTTTGACACTGGTACAGCGGCCTCTTCAGAGCTCCAGCATCTCTGTGAAAAAGCATGGGGTCAGTCCTTCATGACCTCACCGCCCAAACGAAAGCCCACTCTGTGCCAGTTTATGATTTAGTGCCTGCTTTTCCTTTTTCCCCCCTCCTCTTTAATCCTCTCTCACCTGTGGGTGCTATTTTTAGCATTACCATGAATGCAGGTTGGAAGCTGGACCCAGTGAACTGTGTGGGAAGAGCCATCAAAACATAGTTCCAAATGCAGAAAACGTGAATGTGTTTTTCACTCCTCAACATCGAACAATGATGTTTTGCATGACAATAAGACTGTTTTAAACATGCCCTTGTTCATTTGGCCTTGTCTTTTTAGGCTTTGTTTATGCCAAAATAGTGGAGAGGCTTAAAGAGAACTGCAGGCGTGATGAGTTTCTAGAACACAGTTGGAAGGGAATAGGGGGGCGTTCACAGCTTAAAAGGGAGGAAGCGGAATGCTAGGGATGATGAAATGTTTTTTTTTTGTCCTCTGGTGTGGAAAGTATAGAGGATTTACAGGGAAAAGAGTTGTAAAACAAATCTGCTTCCTGTAAGGCAGGGGCTGTGGGGTCATGAGTTTGAAACCTAACTCCAGTTGCGGTGTAGAGGTAAAGCCCACCTGTTAGGAAGTCATTAATTTTCATTCATAAGCCAGCTCTCCTTTCAATTTTAAAGCTCAGTGTTTGCATGTACAGTACTGTGCAAAAGCTTTAGGCACCAGAGATTATGAGATTTAAAAAGCTATTTATCTGAGCAGTAAGTGTTTATTTGCTAAAAAAAATCAAACAAACAACAGATACCCCCAACATTAGAATAACACCAAATAAGATTATTCCTGTGTGATATTCTGTGTGTGATTGTGTTGGTTTAACTTTTTCTAAATCTCTCCTTGTGGCAGTCCATATTAAGGTTTTATCTAATACCTAGTTTTAGTAGTTAATAAATAATGATTTTGAATAATGTGTGCTGTTGATTTAACAAATCCATTCAACCAAGGAGAGTCTGAACAAAACATTGTTTTTCAAACTCACTCTCACCTACTACTTTGTAGAAAAAAATGATATTTTATTTCTTATTTGTTTTATATTATTATTGTTTTGGATTTACTGTGATTTTATATGATTTTATACAAGCATCACGCTACTTGAAAAGGCATTAGGTTAAATCTATTGAATTAACTTAGGTGTGCCTAAGACTTCTGCACAGTACTGTACATCAAAACGGAATACCTTTGTCATTTGTGATCTAATAATTTACAACTAATTTTACAGATCTGTTAATAGTCTGTTTTCATCTCCATAAACTGGACATTATTTCCATAATTATAAAGAAGATTTTGGATATTTGGATTCCCTGAAGTATATGGTGAAACCTAACTGGTTTTTAACCAGTTTCTAGTTGGAAATAGGCCATTCACACAAAAACCAATGTTTGTGGTGATAAATGACTGTTTCTTTTTTTTATGCTTGCTTCTCATTCTCTTCTTTCCTTTAAATGTTGTTTTTACCCAGAAACAATGCAGTACCACCTCCAAACTCTTGTGTCCCTTCATGCCTACAGCCTCCCACCCACTTCCTGGCCTAGGTCTGTGATGGCCGATCGGCGCCTCCCTGCCCTGTCCAGGCCTCTCAGGCTTAACCCCGCACTAAATGCTGGCATTCTTCCCCACTCTGGGAAATGTATTAGCTGAAGATGAGGTTAAGACTTTAAGTTGAAGGCCGTGTGTAAGGGGAGTATGCAGAGGGGAAACAGAGCTTGGATAAAGAGCGTTTAACCATCAGGCTCAACATTCCTCACAGACCTGCCTCGTGTGAGCTAGCACCCCCATGCTTTCCACGTCCATCTCAGACACTCTCCAAATGTGCACTGCTTCTGGCAGTTTAATGTCAAGATGGCAGTTGTGAGATAGTATGCAGTCATGTTTGTGCTTCTGGTCAGAAAATTTCTAAGCTCGTTTTGGCCTACATTTTATATGGTTTGGTAAAGACCACCTTTTTTTACCTTGTTGTTTAAATGACAAATGTTAACATATTGATTTGGCTTATATTATTATTAATAGCCTGTCTGTAATGGTATGTTTTTGAAATGTATATCATCTGCCTTTATAGTCAATGTGAAAAATATAGACCACTGGCCTTTCACAATACTATGGTCAGTTTGCTCTAGCCTTGTCAAGGTGGTCTTTGAATTGCATAGCAATCGTGCGTCAAAAACATTTTCTGCATATTTAAGGATTTTTTTATGTTGCGTTAATGTCCTTCTCAATTGAATACTTTTAAGATCCTGTAAATGCCATCGTAGTTGTGGATGTTGCCTTTCAAGTTGTTTTGTGAATCCTAAGCCATTAATAGTTTTCTGGGAATGCAGACCTTGAGTGGGGATAGGTGTTTGCATTCCTATTGTCTGACTGTGGAGTAATTAGTGGCTAGCTCACAGCACACTGCAGGTTCCCACAGCTACTCCGCATTCAATTTGGCATTATCTCGAGTTCAGCAGCAGATTATCTGGTATTTGTGTAGCAATGGAGTTTAGCTTGACTTAAATCCTGTACAGTGACCCTCTAGTTTCTTCCTGTTTGTGAATTTGCAGGTTTTTTTTTTCTCAGGTTTCTCAAGCTTCTGAGGTCTGTGAATTGCTTGAAGTAGTGGTATTGTCCTTTTTTAAACGAAATTTAATCAAAGCGGTTAAAAAAAGGTCACTAAAGGTAACTTAGATGGTGGTAAGGTTTGATTTAGTGCCGTTGTGTTGTACAGGAAGAGATTAGCGTTAAGCTGCTAATATCACAGTAATAATCTTAATGTTTGGAATGTGCATGCTAGTGAATATGTGTTCTTGCAATCTGTGTGACAAAAAAAACAAAAAAAATCCAGGTTGTGATTATTGGAACACAGTTTTTATTGCAGCAAGATAGCTCATATGACATGTATTGTTGGTTTCCCAGTGATAATAATAGAACACGATCTCTAAAGAGATCAAACTTATACATTTGAAGTCATAATTTTTGGAAAAATGATTTAACTTTGCGAGTTTGATCAGTCTTTGCTAGTCAAAGACACGTTATATATACAGTGACCAGGCCACAGCTCAAGTATCATGTGACTACAGTGAGAATGTGTAAGTATTAGTGAAGTGTGTACAGTATGTGTTGACTGACCTCCAGCAGGTGAGAGATTTGCAGCCTGTGAGGGGCCTCTGTCCTGTGAGGCCGGAAGCCTGTCCATCATTAGCACTGAAGTGAGAGAAAGCTCTGGAGCCTGAGAACTGAACTTGGGTCAGTAACTCTGGTCTCCATGCCCTCTCTCAGCTAGGAGGCAGAAGTGCTCTCATTAACGGAGCTGTGACAGTGCCAAGCATTGAATGAGTGTTAATGTATGAATTTCCTGCTTGGTTCCTTTTACCGTGGTAGAGGTTTTCTTCTGTGTGATTCTGGGAAGTGCCCGGAATTGTAGCAACTACCACCATCTGTTTAACAAACTCTCAATAAACTACTGTACTGGAGTCTTCAGTTACTCTCCCACACGTTCTTGCTTCCCGCTGCCTCTTGTTCTCACCCCCCCCCCCTTCATTCAGCCAACTCTTTCATTTGTGGTGCTTTTTCTGTCATCCACCCTTTGTAGAGGTTTAAGGTTATGGAGCTGCTGACTGACTTTCATGTTTTAAGGCAGCAAAAACAGTTGGAGTAAATAGATTGCTTGAGGTTGGTATGAATAGCACATTGCTCCCCACATCTGACAGAACATAATAAATTATTATTAACAAAATATTTAAATATAATTATTATTTACATAAATATGGAATAAAATGAAAAAATGAATACACAAAATGAAACTGATTAAATGTTAAACTCGTATTCGTAACTGTTTGTAAACATTACAAAAATCCTCAAGATTGAGATGGTGACCCCAGCATTGGTAATGACCACATGCAGGATTTCAAGTTTGTTCATTAGATTTTAAATCCATTTTCCATCACATTGCACTTATTGCCCCTGTTTTCGTATGTACAAATAGGGCCTGTACGTCAAAGGACAGTCAATGACCTCTCTTCACTTGAACCATTCTCTCTCTCTCTCTCTTCTGTTTACAGGCTGGCTCATGTGAGGGATATGAGTCAGGAAACACATTAAACAAGCACTCCAGTGATGTCCGCTGATTTTGCACGGATCAATCCGATTAAGCAGAATCAAATTACAGGATGTGTGTCCCTGCCATTCATTGGGATGGCACTGGGGATGGGAGTCATGTGTTCTGAATGCCTTGCAATGTTCTGTGTGGTGCTTTGTTTTTATTTTGACTGCTGTGACAATGACATCCTTTTTCGACTTGTTGATGAAGTTGTGTCTTGCACTCGATCATCAACACTTTTAAATAAACATGCAGTAACAGACATAATGACATCTTAAGGAAGCAGGAGTGTATGGTTTCTTCTGCTTCTGAGTGTTGATGTAGGGGTTATGTGGCAGTTTAAGTACAGGGTGAAGTTCATATGCCACTTATGTGCAAAATACATGATGGAGCTTGGACTCTTACCATACCGCTGTCAGTGTGGATGCCACTAGGAGTGGATATTGATAATTACTGCTTGAGGCCTGGCTAGACAGAGCATTCACCACCACATTATTTCCCTTTTCAAAGACCTACAGTAAACAAAACACACATAGTTCAACCTTTACTGGGCCTGCAGACCTCAGCAGGTGCTTTATACCAAACAGTCCAAGTACAGTATGTCTTTGTGGGTGAACAGGTGTTGTGTAGGAAGGAAAATGCAATTTGGCTTGAGTAAGGGTTAGGACAGGTCATCACCTCACGGGCAGCAAATTGTTCTGGAAGTCCTCCGCCTTTGGAGCCACCTGTGAATCAGATGTTTGGAGGAGAGAAGAATGGTGCTTTGAATTTGAATTGGACCTTTTATGAGGCAGCCCACCCTGGACAGGGGAAGTCCTCCATTGTATGCATTGTTCTTGCCTTGTTATGTCTGTCTGAAGAAGGCCCATTGTTTCAATCCTTAGGTGATGATGATTAAAGTTTTACTCTTTGGCTCCCACTGGTTTACAGTACTCCTCTCATCAGCACAGGAAAGGATTTTATAAAGTTTTGGTGAATGCGGAGTTACTGTAATTGCTTTGTAAGAATTTGTGCCCTTTGTGTCTGATTTCTTAAGTAGCCAATTCTAACTTTCAGGAAAATAGGCTTTTGTGATAGTTTTGTGGCACTGTGGACCTGTGAGGCAAGTTATTTTCATATCGTCGCTATCCTAAAAAAATGCATATATCCATTTTCTTGATGTGAAATGTATTACATCAGTTGAACACAGCAGCTGTCCTTCCCGTTGTGTGAAAATGTCATGAAGAATGCACCGAAATTTCTTAGAATATTTTTACATTGTTTTCCACTGAAAATTAAGGTTTTTTCCTTCTTACTTGAAGTTACTATTTTGGAGATACATGTTTTTCTTTGAACAGAGACAATATTTTGCTTCGCCAGGTGAAAAATTCTAATTCTGGGGTCTGCTCTCTGTGGATTAGATGATAATCTATCATAGAGCTCGGTAGTGTGTTTATATACTGTCCCCTTAAAACCATGCTATTACTCCTGTAGTCACATGATTTTGCCCCATCAAATCTGCCACATGGAAGCAACATAAAGGAGAACCTAAACACAGAGTCCAACAGAGCGACTCGAGCTGCTTGCACCAAAGACAAATACTGTGTCTGTCGTTTGGACATGACTTCAGTGAAGACAACACTGACGATGACAGTGACCTGTCTGTTTCAACACCTAAAGCCTCATCACATCACCAGATGTGAACATTTAGTGGCAGCATTAGAAAATAATACTTGAACATTTACACTTGAGCATATTTACAGTTCAAGCCTAGACAAAGGGCAAAAAATAGAGTAATCATTCATTAGTCATAATTGAGGTAAAATGCTTAATCGTGATATTGATTTGCTGTCTTATTGCCCAGGACTAATCTACTGTGTTTGTCGGCCCCCTTTTTAAATGTGAGAATAAAAGACCCCTGTGTTGTTGATACTATTCAGTGTAGTAAATGATCAATGATCATCCTCACTTGACTTTAAAAGGGAGAGAAGATCTGCTTGACATTAACCCGACCCACACAGGTGCTGGAATTTCGGGGACGATGAAGAACGACCCTCTTATCTTTTTGTTTTCCTTCCTCCTCTCACAAGTGCTTTTACTTTTTTTTTTCATCCCAACATCCTTTTTTTCTAAAGTGCATAGGAAAACATCCGCCTCTCTGTCTGCAGGCTTGAATCCTTGATCTCTTCGCCCACTCTTTGCACTGACCTACGCTGACCTCCCCTGAGCAGTGGTAAAGGAATGCATCAGGCTTGGAGCTTAAGTTCCAGCACATTCTACACATGTCTTACCGTTCTCTCTTCCTGTCTCCCCCATCCCCCACCTCCACAACTACCACCTGGTACTGCATCTCTCTCATGGATAGCTGGCACTCCTGAATATTTACATGACTGTCATGGGAAGGAGATCCTAGCACCTTTTTGGATAAGGCTAAAATTAAGTGATGTTTCTCACCTTCTGAAGAGCTTTGCATATACGATATCCTGGGGGGGGGCTGCTCGGGTTTCACTCCTGTCTGACACAGGATGCCCAGCCCAGCCCAGCTGTGGGAAAATCACACTGTCATCTGGCCTTTGGTTTCAGGTTCAGCAAATGCTCGAGACGCTTTTCTGGCATTGGGAAAATGGAATTCTCTTACGCTTCGCCTTACTCATTCATCCGTGTTTGAATCATTCTATTCACAGTTATACGTGGATCACTTCTAGTACATCTGCTTATTCATTCAGCATGCTCTCAGTATTTTTTTTTTATATTGCTGTTCATCATGGGTGAAAAAGCACATACACAAGCATAATATTTTAAATTTTTTTTAGAGCATGTGTACATTCAGATCCTGCCGACCCACGAACTGGAGAAATAAAACTTCCCAATTATTTGTGGAGAAATGAGTTCTGATTATAAAATGGTGAAAATGAGAACACAAAGGAAAGAGAAAACGCAAAAAATTGCAGAAGCTCATGCTCATTTAAAGCAACATGCACTCAACTGTTTGTTCTATACAGGGCTGTTTAGACGTGGTGAGAATGGTTATCTTGTGGAAAAATTGTAATATGGCCCCTTAAATCCTTAAAAGATTACTCGCACCTCTTGACCAGTTTCTGGAAACACTGCATGTCAGCATAAATGAAGCTGTGGTTGACCTGACTACACAATGTCTGTAGGAGCTTCAAAGTTGATGCTGCTGTTTTAGGTTTTTTCAAATGATTTGGATGTAAACTACAGTAGGGGTACATGAGCTTTTAATTTTATGTTAATGGAATGCAAAGGCTTCCGATGGTTTATGGAGCTGCTGTAGAGTTTTAGATGTGATCAAACAGGTCTTGCCTTTGGCTTAGATGGTGGGAAATGCTGTCTAGAGAAAGGGGCCAGTACAGGCTTTTTTTAATTGCATTTTGACCTAATCGGCTTGTGGTAGACTGGGAAACTGAAGCGGTTATTGTTCATGACAATGCCACTTTAGAAATACCTCACGTCAGTCAGGCGGAATCTGTGGAAGTCTGGGATAAAGGTGCAGCACGGGGTATCTTACTGTGAGGGCTGTTCGCAGGCTTATATTGCAGAAATGCAAACTTTTGAAAGCTTTAGAAATTAAAGGAAAAATAAAAAAGACTATAGTATGTACAATAAAGCACAAACGACTGGATCAGCCAGTGTCAAAGCGTTTGAGTAAACTCAACTCTCAATTTCCAGCAGACAGTACGTATTGTGTGAGTTGCCTGGCTATAGAAGCAAGGGTCCGCTGTGTGGCTGCAGGGCTAATGGCAGGACTGAAAGACCCCCCACTGATACAGAGACACACTCGCTGTGCCTGACACTCTCTGGCTGGGCTCTCTGAAGGGCACAGGCTCAGCTGGGATTCATGCCACCCATGGCTACAGCTGTCTGTCAAAAGCCTGAACTTTCACTTTGCCTCTGCATCCTACTGCAGTGCTGTAGGCTTAACAGCAAGAGCCCACACAGACACACTTAACACCAGAACATACAATAAACATGTCCTCCACACACACACAGAGAGAGAAAAGCATCTGGAACCTGCTGTACACTGTGCTTTCATCATTCAGTGCACACAGGGAATTGGTCACACACCACAGGGGTATTTACAGGAACTTATGTAAAACAACCTAGCTGACGAGTCAAAAGTTCAGTATCATTTTCATATTGTTGCACACATTAACACCCTATTCAGGGCATGTATTTGCATACACAGCATGCGTTACATGATGGATCAGTTGATCGAATGTCTGAGGTGGGAACAGTTACATCAAAGGGGAATTCCACCAATTAAAGAAAGTATGGTATAATTCAGTTTTGAGATTGCAAGAAAGTCATTCAGAGTCGTTTGATGGAAATGGTTTATTGTAGAGAAACTAGAGTGTTTGTAATAGAAATATATTCATAAATATTTAATATAATTGTTTTTTTTTCTGCAAGGTAGATTTAAAGCCATTATTTCCTTTAAATATGTGGTTCTTGTCATTAGCATTTCTTATTCTAAAATTTCTGTAGCGGGGAACTGTTAACACTAAAACTCTGAACGACTTTTGTTTTATTCAGTTTTAATGCCAGAGTAAGACTTTTGGAAAGCTGGTGGAGTTGCTCTTTAAACAGGAGGTGCAGTCCAGGTTGTTCATGAATGAAATGCCTAAATTCTAGGAAGCATAAAAAGTGCTCTCGTTCCAGCTCAGTATTTTGTGTGGAATGTGAGCCAGAATGAAGTAAACAAGTGTGTAGACATGAAAGCATTTGAAACCGGATTTAAAATAGGTCAGTTCCCTGAAAACGTGCAACACTAGTTCATGTCAGGCTTAAAGTTAATCATTTTATATTTTGGTCTCAGTTTGAAGCAGTGTGGTTTTCAGAACATAAGTGGAGTTTTTATTTTAGCCTATGGCATCTGAACAATTTAACCCAATAATATGACAAGCTCGCTGACCAAATGCAACCTGCAGCACACATTAGCTGTGCCCTCAAATTTACAATACAAAACAATAACAACAGGCCTGGATCTTAATTCATAATTCATAGAAAGTCCTAATTTAAACTGCAGTTACAGTGTTGGTCAGAAAAATCACAGGTAAAGCAATGGAGGTTGTTTGGAATAAGTGCCTGATCTACAAATATGATATTAATTTATTCTGGAGGCTCATAGAGTGATTTTTCCAGCACTTGTTTTAAGTAGTGTAAAGCTCAGTGTTATCACACCATGCTCTCATATGAAGAATGATTTAAAGCCCCTAATTATTTGACTTATTTTCCATGCAGATGTCATGCACTTGGACCACTTAGGTATGCTGTCAGTGGGCTGTGAACCAGACAATTTCTTACAATGATTCTCTGGCTTACAGAGCAGTTGCACAATGTTCTCTGGCCCTGTCTCGACTGCAGCTGCAGAAAGAGAGAGGAGAGATAGAAACTAAAAACATAAGTGGCTGGAGGAGGCAGAGGAAAAGCAGGAGGGTGGAGAGTGGAAACCCGAGTGCTTACTGCAGTTCACAATAAGTGGAAGAGCTGCGGAAGAAAGAAGAGGAACAGAAAGTTACTGAGTTCAAAAAAACAAAGACAGATTCAGGAGAGCATTGAAATGTGTGGGTAAAAAAAATCAGGAAACTGAAAGGACACTGTGAAACTGGTGGAAAACATAGAAACCAAAAGGAGATGCACAATCTGCACAAAACAGAAATAGAACCTATTGTATGGAGGATGTCTCTAACATAATTTTAAAAACTAGTTTTCATTAAGACATTCAAATTTTATAGAAATATTATGAATGTATTTATATTCACAAGAACAATCAAGGGACATTTTCTTAAATCAATACATGAAGCACATTAAGAGACAGTGGAAACATGTGACATGTTTTGCATCAGTTTCCAGCTACATAGTATTTCTTAGTTTGGGTCTATATCATACTAGAATATCATTACTGATATTAAACAGAAAGGCTTTTTTAGATGCTGATGAACATAATAAGAGATCCACAATACTATAATATTAAACATTAAACAGAGACTTGCACTTTTAATGAGGTTACAGACAAAGGCGCATTAGGAGTCTTGCCCTAGGATTTACTCAAGTACCATGGAGGGCTCACCCAACAAGGTTCTGTGGGACAAACCTGCTGTAGTTTAGTTCTAGTTTAGTTCCTTTGGCCTTTGACTCCAGCTGTTGAAACAAGGCACTGGTTACAATCTTAAACTGAAGCATAAACAGCATGTGCGTTCTGGCCTATTTTGTCAGACCTTATTGTATCACTGCATGAACAGATACATGAACAGGCTCAGGTACAGTAATTATATTTTGCTATGTGGATTTCTCAAATAAGTCTAGTCTGTCTCACGTGTTATTCCTTATCAAAGGAAAAATAATAACAGTTTGCTTTTCGTATAATTGTATGGCGGAGTGTTATGGTGAAATAATAACACCATACTTGAGAGTATTACTACATGGTACATAACCCAGATTCCAATATCTCACCACTAGTGAAAACACATTTAAAACATTTTCTTCAATAATTTTGGTTTATATTTTTCTTTTTTTTTGCAATATGCACATCAATATATTTAGTTAAACAGGATTAATTATGTTCTCTTTGTGAAACACAAAGTTGACTCTTGCTTTTTAGGTAGAGAAGATGTCTACAATATAGACATAGAGTGTCTTGTTGTTTACTATCACTACAAAATGTGTCACAGTAACAATAATATATCATTATTCCCACCTCGACCTCATACAGTACATGTTTAATTTCACCTTCACTGAAACATGCTAAACTCTGCTGAGCAGATGTGTGTAATGTTCTTGCCCCACCTCGTGCACATATTTCTTTATCTCTCAACCACAATTCTGCCTGTAAAAGCAAAAGGGAAGCGGATATGGTTTCATCTGGCGTGAAGAGCACACAGGATGAGGGATTGTTCAAACACAGCTGAATGAGGTGTCAGTTGGCTGGATTATATCTCAGCTTGATAACGGAGTTGCCTGAGTCACGCTGGCTTGTTGACCCTGATGTTAATCATTGGCTGTAAGATGACTAGGTTGAGCTTTAAACCAACATTTGCCTTTTATTGCAGCCTACAGTTTTACAACAGCATTGGGTTTGTCATTCTCTTTTTATGTAAACATCATTTGCAATCGTCCACTGAAATGACTCAATCGCTTATTCGTTCATTCATCCATTTGTTCATTCATTTGCTAGTTCAGTCATGTACAATTTGTGGTGGTGTTAGCACCTGGAGTTATGCATTAACCAAGCACTTTATTAAGAACACTCGTACACCTACTCATTTAGGCAGTCACCCAGTCAGCAGTCACATGGCCGTGCAGCGCATAAACAAACGTACAAAGGCCAGTGAATAGTGCGCAGAATTTTTTGAGCTAATCTGCTAACTAAAAAAAATTGGAACAACTATGATTAGTAGAAAGACTACTATTTCAGAATGCACAACATGCAGTATCATACATTGGAATTGGGCAGAATGCCAAATCATTTCCAAAATGTTGCTAATTCCATGCCTTGAACAATTGAAGTTTTAGGAACACATTTAACCCTATCTTGTGTTAATATAGTGTTCCTAATAAAGTGCTCAATGAAGTTCACAGTAACCTTTGGTAAATGTATGACACAGTTTTCGGTTTTAGAGGAAAAAAAACATCAGACATAAGTTTATTCCCAGATGGCTTAACTTATTTTCATCTAAGAAAGTAAACAAAATATGCCCAAATTTTTCCAGAGTGTCTCATATTCACTCCTCACACCTGGACTCATCCTGCTGCTCTGTCCCTCCCTGACACTGCTCAGACCAGTGCTCAGTCCAGGTCTCAGCCAGTGGAAAGCAGTAATGATCAATTACCCACAGGCAGAACTGTGACATCAGTTTCTGGAGGACAGGAGGATTTAATTTCCTGCCCTCCGTCCACAGCGTAATGCCACCGTAATGGCTTCCTGCTCTGAAGCGCCATGGCTGCCGCACTAAGCGCTAATTTGTATCTGCCAGTATAGACCCAGACAACTCACCTGGTCCAGACACACACCGTCTGCTTCTCTGGCCCATAAAATACACATTCTCTCTCTCTCTCTCACACACACACACACACACACAGACCTTTTCTCACATCTCTGTTTAGGGATGTCCTGACATGATCTGAGAGACTGATATTTGATCTGAGATGTTTTTAATGGATCGGTATCGACCATATTAAGCGCCTTCAATTTTCTGTTCTTCTTTCTAAAAGCCATTTGGAGGAATGGCTTGACATGAAATCTATTGTGCAGTAATGCACTTTACGATGCAGTTCATCAGACATTTGGTGTCCAAATATCGCTTCTAGGATTTAGCACTGTAGCTATGAGACTAACTTTGCTCTGTTTGTCAGAAATACACCTCCAGACTTTCCTGCTCAAGCTGCATTCAGGCCTTTATTAAGGTTGTGCATATGTATTACTGGAGTTTAGGACACAGCAAGGTGTTACTGTGAGCAAAACACCATTTTATCTCAAGGATTGGGCAGCCATTTTAGACAACAGATGTTGTGCCGGATTTCCTCTTCCCTCGTGCACTGTCATGCAGGCGAATGTAAAGGGAATATAGTGCGAGTTTAATATTTCACTGCTCTAATTGCACCACTGATGTGTAGGCAAAACCTCCCCAGGTTTTTCTAACATATGGCGTGCTGAGGTTGTATTATCTGAACAAATGTTATGTCTTTGGATACCCTATTTTAAATGACTCTTATCAGGATCATCATCAGGCAAACAAAAATTGAATTCAGACATCTTATCTCTTATCTGTTTCCTCTCATTCCCTCCTACAGACAGCAAATCTTACATGCAGCATTTTTTCTTTTTCTTTTATTGCTCTGTCCTTTAGCAGTCCCTGCTTTTCTACTGCTCCAGAAGTGATGCACCATTTCATCAAGGAATCGCTTGCTGCTTAGCAGCTTGTCCCTGAGGGAGTGTGCATGCTACTCAGCACTGACCCATTGAGGAATTTAACATGCTCTTAAAGCTGATGGTCCTGTATTTTCTTTGTGCTCCACATGCTTAGGCTTCAGAAGTATTTCATTTTTCTTTAACTTTTCTGCAGGGCGGTTCTTTCACTCAAGGACGTATGAAAGTCAAAAGAGCCCTGCGCATATCATGCTTGCTGCAACAATGGTCAGCGTTTTGATAGTGCACAGTCGAGAGCCATGCTCTCCACGTTTCTCGTGATGACTCATCTTCACTGATGTCTTATATAAGATGGCTAAAGTTGCTCTGGAAGCTAGCCAGCGATGCGCAGATACCAGTGGCATGGCCGGGGTTTGTTTAACTCTGCCCGCCTTCTGGAGAAATGGGCTGGCAACAGGACGCAAACAATAACAGCAGCTCCGGCAGCAGACACAACAAGCATTGCAGGCGCTTCTGTCGTCGTTTTCCACATCACGACTTAGCCGAGCGCTGTGAGTCACGGGCTCTTAGAGAAAATTACTGGAAGGATTTGTGTGCAGTTCAACATTGCAGCGCACTGCAAATGGACACTGTCCCCAGGTGCTTGTTTTGCCTCCACTCAGTTTTCTATGCTGAGACAGGTTGAAGGATGAAATAAGAACATGTCAATGTAATGTCAGGCCCCACCCGCACTGAGGCACTGGGAGTCATTAAGCTCCAGCTTGTGAAACATTAGAGACACCTTGGTTGTGTGCAGAAATGGATTGTGGTTTTTTGGGATTGAGATGATCATAAGCAGCCCAACAGCTTACTGAGTGTTTGGAGCAATTTACTGTCTCTAAGTGTTTCTGTGCGCGCGCACACACACACACACACACACAATCCTTCACTGCTGATGACTCATCCGCTCAGTGGGATCTCAGTGACAGACTGTGCTTCAACCGGGAATTGGGTCAGAATGCAACGTTTGCCTCCTTCCAGCCTGCTTCCATTTCCACAGAGGAATCCACCCCCCCCCCCCCCCGTTTCTCCAGCGTGGTGTTGGGAGATAATCCTCAGCCTAATATTGGCCATTATCTGCCCTTTTCTGCCCTTCTGTTCTTGCCCGTATCATTGGTTTCCTGAACGATCTGTCACTGGTGTCTATTGAGCAAACAGTTTGTTGGTCCTGCTGCCTGGTTTGCATAAGATACTTACATCCTGTGGCCTTGTTATTCAATAGTTTCAGGAAACTGTAAATGTAATGCAGCTGGACACATACTGACCAAGGCTAGAGGGAGAAAGAGCACTCTGTCCAGCTGCTCATCTGCCACAGGGATGTATTGAAGGGTACTTGAATGTAAATTTAATTAGTGTACCTTTTCAAATGTGAAATGGTGTACACTAATTGTTCATTCATTTTTAAGAGAATATATTCAATCCCAAAATCAGCTTCTTTCTTTCATTAGTGACACATGCAAACCATAAGATTTCAGAACCTACATAATATAAATCTTGCAAAATCAAGGTTTACTGGGAGTTACATTAAAGCATTTTGGTGTGTATCAGAATATCTTAGAATAAAATAAATATGATTAACAAAATAACTGTTAGCGGATTCTATTATAATAAAAAAATAAAGCCTTTCCTTTTTTATCTTACAAAAGAGAAGACCAACTTGTAGTGCAGGTCACAAGCTAATAATAGCCATAAAATATAGGCTTTACCCAGCTTTGTTTTAACCACCATATCCCTGCTGTGCGGGTTTTATTGCTGTACCTGTTTGATCACCGGGTCCACTAAAGGTGCACACTCTAATCCCAATCGAAACGTGACATAACCTCTTACTCACAAAGCTGGTTATAAAATGGTGCGGTTTTTATGGCATCTGTGGAAGCGGATATTTATCTGCCCTGGAGCCAGTGAGTGGGCGAGCCAGTAGTGGTGATAGAAAGACGGTGAGAGAGCTGGTGAAGAGAGAAAGGTGGAAAAAGGGAACATGTTTTGGAGGGAGGGAGGAGGGTGGTTGGAAGGAAAGTTGGCTATGTGTTTCCCCTTCTGGTGTAGCGTCTGAATGGAAATTCTGTTTTCTGAGCAGTGATATTGGCGAATGTAGAAAAGCCTGGGCTGTGGGCCTCGCTGACCTGTCCTCCTGTCCTGTCCGGCAAAGCTGCAGACAGCTGTGGCCCGTGTCCCCTGACAGGAAGTGGCCTACATTTAATGTGACAAGTGTTGGTTTCACATTTCCGCTGCGCTAGCCAGTGTCACTGGTCATCTCTGCTCACTTGGCTGGCTACCCTTGACAGCTCCATGGAATATTTGTGAAGGCAAAAAAAAGGTCTTTTTCCCATAGCATGATATGATTTAGTAATGCTACAGTCACATTAAGATTGTTACTTAGGGATATATCACTAATTCTGTAATTACAATCGATCATAATGTCTATAAAAACATGGCAATAAAAAATATACTTAACTTGAACAATAACATGCCACAGTCTTTCAGTGGTTCCAAATAATTTTATTTGGAAACAAGAACAATGTAATTTAAATAAGATGCATACAGTAAAAATACAATTCCTTAAAACATTTATAAAACCAGTTCAGTTTTTAATTTAGTTTCAGGGAGAACTTATTTGTCCTTATTACAGTTTTTGCTCTTTTCACAGGCTTGCTTTCAGTTAGATATATTTTTCACCGATTACATAGTTCAGTCTTCAAAGTTGCATTGTCTGCCTCTTGATCCAAGCCATCTGAAATGCATTCAGTGATTGTGAGATCTAGGGCCTGGAGTGGTCAGTCTGTTGCTGGGGCATTTAAAATGATCCAAGTGCTGAGCAATCATTACAGATTCATTAAGAATTTTAGTTACTTTTCATGACGTTGAGTTGTTCTTCTCACAAAACTATACCATGTAGATCTTTAGCACAGGCAAAGCCAGATACTTTATCACTGCCTGAGTTGATATGATCCATTGCGATTAGTACAGGAAGCATAAGCTGTATGTACACCAAAATGAAACCTAATCAGGGTGGTGAGTGGAGCCAGAGAGGAACTTTAATTCCATTAGCCTCCCTTTAGCAGGTACTCTACCCAGCGGAAATCGGACTTTGATCTGCACAGAGACTGATAAAGAGACAGAGAGCGAGCGGAAGATGGCTAAAATGAACTTGGTGGCGGAGGAGGGAGTCAAGGGTGGGCCAAAATCTAATGCCTCCTTTGATTTCAATAAGGATTTCCTTGTGCTGGGAGTGCTCTCTTTAATGGCATTACAAGGCATCCTGTGACAAGGAAATGGTCTTGTCTTCATCACAAGAGCTTGATATAGCTAATCGTTTAATATGGTTGAGTGCACTGGAAGGTTAGCAGTCTTTGGTGGCAATAATAATGACACGAGATAGACTGAAACTCAGCAGATGGACATTAGATAAGAAAGACCCTGGACGACTTGAATGTCTGATGAGAGAGCAACCATCTTCTACAGGTTTAAAGGATATGGCTGATAAACAATCAGCCTTGCATACTTTTCCACTTATCCCAGATGTAGCTGATCAACCAACTAAATTAATTTTTGATACCAAATATGTCTTGGCTGATCTACTAGAAAAGCATAAAAGTGTACATTTGAATTCTCGCCAATCACTTTCCTTAAACTACAGAAAGTATGCTTCAGAGGAAAACTGATGCTAGATAGTTTTTAAAACAAGCTTTTATAGAAAAGATGTTCAAGTGTGAAGGACTACTTTAATGTCTGAAGGGTTCTAAAATTTTCATAAAAGGTTTTTTTTTTTAAGACAATGACACGCACATGCCAAGAAGCATATTTTTTGAGAGTGCAGAGCATGGTCAAATGAGTAAGATATGAGTCAGTTCTTTATTAGCATTTAAAGAAATGTACTGACTGTTGAAAACTGGAGGAGTTAATGTTGCCTTTGTGAAACATCCAGTCTGTGCTCATACTATAAACAAAGGCTCATGTTTTTAGCTTTAGTTTGATGTGAGTCTGTGAAAAATGCCAGATCTGGAAAATAATGTCAAAAGGATATTGTGGATAAGAGGCACATAACAGGGCTTTTGTTTTGTTAATGGAACTAGGAGAGGACACGATTTCCACAATCTGTCTGATCTTTTTTTTTTCTTTTAATTATTAGACAAAACATTCTGTTTCTGGGGTGCAGCGCAACAAACTGTGTGATATTTCAAAGGCTTGTCGAGGCTTTTCTGTGGGGCTGAAGGAGCTCATAAATATTCCCTGTTGGCCCAGTAGAGACCAAGTACCTGTTTAGCAGCCGGCAAGCTTGTTGACATAAATTATAGCTTGGCCGGTATAATGGTCATGGGTCTGGCCTCGAAGCTGAATGATTATATTTAAGCTGTAATGACCCACCTGTGCCCACTTCAGACCCAATGAACAGACTGCCAGGGTCACACCATTATTTGACTATATATGGTGCTCTGGCACTCATTCACACCACCATATTTGAGTGTCCAAACTGCTAATTCACCGTGTCTTTGGAAGTTGATAGTAGAATGCGTGGGTCTATATTGTATAACAGCACTCCAGTCCATGTGCTGGATTTGCATGAATGATTGCATGGAGGTCTGAAGGTGGAATCGGTTAGTCTGGGTTTGGGGACATTAATTAATTAATTAATTCATTCATTCATTCATTCATTCATTGTCTGTAACTGCTTATCCAGTTCATGGTCATGGTGGGTCCAGAGCCTACCCGGAATCACTGAGCGCAAGGCAGGAACTTTACAGGGCGACGCATACACATTCACTCAGAGTCACACCTATGGACAATTTTGAGTCATGATATTGATGTATTTATCTGTTTATGCAAACAATGTAAGTGTCTAACACTTATCTAATCAAGTGTCTGTAAACCAAGAATGACCAAGAAGGTTGTATAACCTGTAAGGCTTGATCGTGAAATATTTTACAGCCTTTAAGATGCTGAGAAAGTACTCATTCTGTATGTGTGGGAAATGTTATCTGACCCTGAGCTCTATCCATTTAGTTAAGTCAGTGCTTAGTGGTTTGAGCTTGTCATCAATTAGTCATCTATCTCTGCCGCCATTCACAATCTATTACAGCTACAGTCTGAATGTGCTCATGACCTGGTTTTTATAGCAGCGATTCATGTCCATTCAGCCTGGACTTCTAAGTGAGACTCAGACAGAAGACCATTCTCACTGGTCATTTGATTGGCAGTCAGACGAGCTCTGTTATCCTCTCCCCTTTCCGCCCAATTGCACTTGGGCTTCCTGTGTTGATGGGGGGATGAGGAAGAAAGAAAGAGAAAAAGAGAGAGAGAGGAAAAAAAAACAACAACGAAGAAGCAGCTAGGTCTGGAAAGCAAGGGACTTGCAAACGACGTGAGCAGATGTTTCCCAGATGTGGCCGGTGGGTGCAGGAGGGACCCGTGAGCTGGTTGTACTACACACTGACTGCTTTGTTCACCCTCTCCCCCCAAAACCCCCGCCTTCACCCCTCTCCTCTTCCCAGGCCATGCTGCTGTCTCTCAGACTTGGCTTTGAAGTTGGGATGCAGCACAGGAAGCAAGGGGCTACAATCGATTTTCTTCCTGCATTAGAGCAGGAATGTGTGGACTCCCCTCCTCTCTGAGTCCTCCCCACCGTGATGAACCGTGTCTTAGTGTTGCTTGGTGCAGAGGGTCAGAGACCATTTTGCTCTGGTGCAGTGCTCCCAGCCTCAGATTTAGCACTTTGGCAAAACTCCACATACAGGTGTTTAAATAGAAGTTAGTAAAAGCAGAGTTTAGTCATCTTATGTGGCTTTTCCACTGTATGGTACCTACACTGCTTGACTTAACTTGACTCTACTTACTCTATGGTACCTGCGACTGTGTTTGTTTTCCACTACATTAGCTTCGCCCTGAGCTGGTGACATTGCAAAATACAGGCTCTAACGTTTTTCACAGAAATCTACCAGGTTTTTTGCTTGTTTCTTTGTCTCGTTCTGTCCCCACCCCCTTTCTTCTCAAGGGCTGATGGTAGGGCTGTAGGTGGGATGGAAATTTTGGTGGGTGTACACATCATTCTGTATTCACAATAGTAATTTTTTCTGTCAGACACAAACAATTATTCACAAATAAGGAAACCACATCAAACATAGCAGTGATGTTAAGCATTGTTTGCTTATCACATATTTGCATGTTTTTTTTCTTTCTTTTCTTTGGGACCGGATACAGCTCTACGCATCAGTTCAGACAGATCAGTAGTTTTTTTTTTCAGTGCATGCAAAGTATATTAGTCTAGCCACCATGCAGTGGAAAAGCACCATTAATGTCCAGCCTTTCAAAAATAACTGATACTATATGGATGGGTTTTAGTCTTCACTAACTGAGAGTAGGTGTGGCATAAACCAGTGCTGAAAGTGGGTGTGTTTACACAGTAATTCAGACTTATAGTTAATACCATGTAGGGCTGTGCCATATTGTATTGTTCGCAACAATATCGTCATCATTTTTTAAAAAAATAAAGACGAATTAAATTGTGATATTAGTCATATTCTGATTTGTTTACGTAACAACATCATGCAGATACCCATAATCTGGCATACGTTCCATACATGAGTCATTTAGCCACAGTGAATTATGGTGGAAAGTGACAAAAAAGGGAGAGAATTGTGGAGATGGTTTGGTTACAAAACATCAGATATACAATAAACCATGTTATTATGTTAGAAAAAAAGAATACACACCCTGGAGGAGCGACAGTCCTTAACAGAGGCGCGGCAGGTAGTGTCGCAGTCACACACCTCCAGGGACCTGGAGGTTGTGGGTTCGATTCCCGCTCCGGGTGACTGTCTGTGAGGAGTTTGGTGTGTTCTCCCTGTGTCCGAGTGGGTTTCCTCCGGGTGCTCCGGTTTCCTCCCACAGTCCAAAAACACACATTGGTAGGTGGATTGGCGACTCAAAAAGTGTCCATAGGTGTGAGTGAATGTGTGTGTGTGTGTCTGTGTTGCCCTGTGAAGGACTGGCGCCCCCTCCAGGGTGTGTTCCCGCCTTGTGCCCAATGATTCCAGGTAGGTTCTGGACCCACCATGACCCTGAATTGGATAAGCGGTTACAGATAATGAATGAATGAATGAATAATTCATTTTAAGATAACATTTATTTTGTTGCAATAGTTTGTTCTTGAAATTAATAAAAGCATTTTTCAGTGTGTCATATCATCATCATTATCGGCAAAATACCCTAAATATCGTGATATTATTTTAGGGCCATTTCGCTAATAACCCCTAATATCATGCCTAGATTCTGCAGTTGGGAACAAGCTTGCTTATCAGCTCACTGACGCTGATTAGACTACTTCCTGGGTATTGAAAGTTGGCATTAAGTAACATGGAACTTTTTCTACTCTCAGAAGTATTGATGTGATTTGGTCAGTATATTACCCAAAGTGTTGAGTTTTGAATCCCAGTCCTGGCTTCCAGCACATGCTCGAGGTATTGTCAGTATGCACAGCATATTATGAAAAGCTTATCATGACTACGATTTACTGTGAGAAAGACGTGGCATTTGACCCCAAACTTCAACTCAGGAACAACATAATTAATTAATTCATTAGCAGATTACTCTTTCTGGACCCAGTTTGAACTTTCTGCTAATTGGTGGTCATCTTTTAACTTCTTGGTGCCATTTTTCCTCCACACTTGTTGTAATTTAGGCTGGGAGCGGGCGTGAAGGCAGGGTCCCAGACTATAGAGATCGTCCAAGCACCAGTGCTGCCTCAGCGTTTACCTATACTCACACACAACAAGAGGAGCACGAGGAGTGTGAAGAGGAAGAAGGGCTGGGAGCTGGAGTCACTTACCTGTTAGAGGAGCACTCTGGGCTTCCACCAGCTTTCAGAAGCACTCTGGGGCATATTGTCCAACAGCTGGACGTTCTGACTCAGGTAAAGTGTGCTGGCTAATTTGTATTTCTGTTTATGTTTTTTGCTTTTTTCCATTTTTATCGCATTTAATGTTCCCATTCATCACCCTTTTTATCACATACCTCAAATAGCCCTTGCTGCTTGCCATTGTAAATAAGAATATGTTCTTAATGACTTGCCTGGTTTATTTAAAGTTTACAAATATGTGTATAAATAAAAAAAATGAATTAATAAAAGCTAAGAAAACATGACTGCACAACAACCTAGTTAATTGTAGGTTGACAGTAGCCTGGGCATTTAGCTTTAGAAAAATAGAGAAAAGTTCTTGAATATTCACACTCAGAACACCCTGCTCTACATAAATTAAAAGATTAGGCCAAAAGACCTTTTGTAAAGAAATATCCCAGACTTCAAGCATTTGTTAGTGGGTAATGTTCATAAATGCATGTGTTCATAATGTTCATAAGTATTTACCATAATAGCCTTTTAGTGGCCTTAATTGCTTCAGAGGTCTAGTTCCTTTGAATAGTTCTGTTCACAATTAAACGATAAACTTATGCATATTTTGAACGTGCTTTACTTCACTTAAAATGGCTGATTCTTTCTCTGTTTCTTTGCTTGTGCCTAAGACTGTGGCTGTTCTGGAAGAGCGCCTCACACTGACAGAAGACAAACTGAAAGAGTGTCTGGACAACCAGGCTCTTATTCTCCAGCAAGCACTCCACACAGACGAGCCCCATGAGGAGAGGGGCGCTGAGGGGCCGGCTGTGTGAGAGACAGACCCTCTTCAGCCGTCATGGTGGTCCCCCACTTCAGGGATCATTGACTCTGGCCTGAAGTAGAGCCCAGACACAGCAAACATTTACCATTTCTCCCTCCTCCCTCCCCTTTGCTTCGACCCTGCGCCGCTCCAGAGAACGACCCCAGGCATGGCCAAAAGTAGAGGGAAGAAGTGGAAGTGATTGAAAGAGGAGTAAAGGCGGGGGTTGAGGGGGGTAGGGAGGGGGGATTTGAAGGATTTTGCAGCAGTCTCTTCCAGAAATTCATTAAGTCCCTATGGAGGAGACAGCTGCAGCTAGCAAAACATCCCAGCCTTGTTTTGACAGCAGTGAGGGGCAGCATTCTTCAGGACAGCCGCTCTGAAGACATGTCAGGAGACAGAGAGCAGCACAAATCTATCCCCTCTCTCCACCTCTGTTTGCCCCCCTCTTTCTGAGACTCTCTCCTCTCTTGCTTTCTTTATTTCTCTTATGCTGTCTTCTATTTTTTTTCTCTTGCCACTCCATCTGACTTTTCTCCCTCGCTCTGGCCTATGTGTCTTTTTTCTTGTTTGCTGTCCGCTCTCTTGCGCTCGTTTCTTGTCACCTCATTACTTTCTGTTTGTGTCTGTATGTCTTCCGATATATTTATACAAATAAACAATGTTGTGGATGACTAGCCATGTGATTTACATGCATTCATGGGTGTAAGTGTGAAACCAAGTTTCTGTCCTCTGAGACACTCTTGGCCTTGTTTACTCTGTCCTACAGCCGCGTGGCTTTCCTCTGGGTGGAGGTCAGGCGGAAGTGGGGAGAGGCGAGACACAAAGGGTTCAGCAGCTCGTGTTTGCTTTGGGTACCACATCCTTCCTCAATGCTCTGCTTCTCCCCGCTCTTGTACTCTCAAACAGAGAACTGAAAACACTGGCCTGGGGACACAAAAACACAAGGTTTAAGCCATTTAAAAAGAAAAGGAAAAAATATGTACACTGAACGATCAATGGATTAGGAACACCTACCTTGTATCTCCACTCATTGTTCATTTTTCAGCTCCACTGACCGTACAGGAGCACTTTGTAATTCAGTCTTAATTACAGACTGTAATCCATGGGTTTCTCTGCATATTTTACAGAGCAGGTATGATCTGGGTGGTGGATCATTCTCAGTGCTGCAGTGACACTGATGGTAGTTGTGTGTGTGTGTGTGTTGCTCTAGTACCAGTGGATCAGACACAGCAGTGCTTCTGGAGTTTTTAAACACTTCCTCTATTCACTGTCCACCCTGTTAGACACATCTACCTCGTTGGTGGTAAAAACCACTTTTTAGATTTGCGCTGATAACCTTTTTAAAACGCTCTCTTCCACCTCCTAAAGTTTACGTTTGATGGCATTCAGTTGTTGAATAAGTGCTGCTGTGATCAAAATAGCTATAAATAAACTTGCTCATACAACTAAAACAGGCACTGTGAGGGATCTGGAGGAGCTTTGAGCCCTAATAATATGCTCAAAATGTACACATCTGGATCTCAAGTGTTAACTGTAGTACAACAAAGCTCTAGTTTGGAGTAGAATATTTAAACACTCAATTTTTTTGTTTGTTTTATTTTGTTTCCCTATGCATCGTGATTTGTCTTTGTCCTTAAACAAGAAAAAAAAAACATGTACATGTTGTTCTGGAAGATCACTAGAACGTTTGAAGTGGTCTGATGCCAGTTGACCTCTTTTCCTGTGCTCTTCTGATGAAAGAGTCTTTTGCTGTTCTGCTCCGCAGGCATAACATAAAAGCAAACACTCAACACGTGATGCTTGTTTTTCTAATTACCACCCCCAGCCCCTCAAATGCTTCCTCACACACACCCACACACAAAGCAGGTGTGCCCCGTGACCTCTTTGACAGTGGCACAGGCTCTTTGTTCCTGATCAGGTTTCTGAACTAGGCTCTTCCAAGCAGCCAGCAGTTCCGTAGCCAGAGGTAATTTATGGGCGTAAAAATAACCGCATATGTATGGCAGGTGTCAGACATGGGGGATTGAGTCAGTGACTCAGAGTAATAAGTTGACTGACTCCCACCTAGACTTAGAGTTAACCTTAAATGGCTTGTGCCTCTTTACTTTAATATCACACACTGGTCACCATTTAAACCCGGAGAGCTCATCTCTGTTCATCAAAATGTAGCGTTAGAAATTATTCACATCATAAAATCCCCTAATCTCTTAATAGTGGTTTAGATGATGAGTTTTGCTTATGTCTTCTACCATATTAACAACAACATCCTGACAGGTTAATGATGTTTAAACTCTTAATTTTCACTTGACAGGCTCCTATAATGACCCCTTGCTCAACTCAGACTCAATAGTTCAATAATGAAATTTCAACTTGAGGAGACCAATGTAAAGCTGATGAAATTAAAGCAATTATCCTTACTGCACGAAACACCAGGCTCCTGAGTTGTTGGGTTCATTTACTGTGAGTAATACTTCATTTCTGTCATTCAGACAAGATTCTTGAAGATTCTTGTGTAATGAAACATGTATTATTTAAAGTCATACTGAACCTGACAGGTTCAGGTGCAATGCCTGCTGCTAACAAAGGGATATCCAAGTGCACACATTTACAGAGGAGGATTCCACCAGAACCTTTCATATGAAGAGAAATGGCAATGTAACTCCAATGTAATTTGTAGGTGATTTTGTCATGCTTTTCTAGAAATTGCTATTGTTATAAATTATTGTCACAATTTATTATTGGAGACATCATATGGCCAAGTTCTAATTACTGGGGGAAGCCTATTCCCCTTTCCTCCTGCTGGCAGATCAGGGTGTTGCTGAAAGAGTGATAATCTGAGGAAATTCCCTCTAAAGCTGCAGCCCTGAAGGAAGAGGAGGTAAACACTAGGTGTGTATGTAGAGGGGGTGTTGGAAAGGAAAAGAAGCAGCATTTAATCTTTCTGCTGTGACACCTGCAGCCAGCAGACGCTCAGGTGTCCCTTGCTTTGAGGAAAGTGTGCTGAAAGATTCCCTCGGCAAACAAAAATAGACTCAGTGGAAACAAAAGTTAAAAGCATTGTATCCACCTGTGAGGGCTGCGGGCTGTATTTGGGTGAGTGATCGAGCTGGCGCGGTGGTGGGGAACCAACTGTAAATGGTTATAAAACAGGGGTATCGTTTTAAACTATTCAGCACCGAAGTTCATTTGGAAATAAAAATGTAATTTATCTAACAAGTGGTGAATTTATTGAAGTGCATTTATAACAGGAGATTTCAAGATCCTTAACTGTGTTTAAGAAAAGCAACTCCACAACATAATTTTAACAGGCTTTTTGTTAAAGCTGAAAGTGGATTTACTGTCAATAGTAAGTTTTTTCTGTTTGTTGTAAACTGATTTAAAGTCATCACGGATATTATCATTATCCTCACTTTGATTAAACACCAGTATTTCGCCTATCTACATCAGTTTAATTCTGTTAAACTAGTATAGAGAAAGCTGAAATGGTGCCAGGACACTACTGCTGCACTATTTAAAGTTTAATGGAAAGTCATTCCATATAAACACACACAGACCATCAAAATGATATATCATAGAGGACCGATATAAAAAGTTAATAATGTATTAACATAAACTTGATGATTTAGAGCTTAGCCATGCATTGTGGAGTATGCTAACTGGTGGCTTTAGCTTCCATTATTTGTAGGCTAGATTAGTCTCATAACAAAAACAACTACAGATATATATGAGGAGACCAGCTCCTTATGCAATATGGCAGCTGTATCACAGGAAGTTCTGCCTTCATTAAAATAAACATTTTGCCTGGCTGGTAAAGAGTAAAAATGGAGACACAAATGCAGAAAATGGCTGCCAAAATGGCCTAACTGGCCAATAAGAACTTCATACACTTACATATTCGGCCTGGGCATTTTATGTACTAGTCAAAATGACAATTGAACAGCATTGGATTTTATTGATAATGTTGATATGGTTTAGTTTTACACCCTTTAGGTACCTGTCCCCTATTAAAGAATAAAATTAAAAGAAAAATATTTTTTATACTATTGTCTGAAACACACCATAACATAAGAATACGACAGTGTTATTAGTGAACATTTCATGCTGTAACTTTGTGATGTAGATTTTAGAGACATTAAACACTGGAGAGGTCTGGTTCTTATCACAGCACTGTGAAAAACTGATTTTGTCACTGGAAAGTGTCCCTTTACACCACACTGTTATGTTTACATCTTAATGCTGTAATTTTTTAGTTTTACATCCTCAAAAGTCGATAAATTCCAATAAATTCAAACAATTATGTTGTTGTTTATAGTCAACATTTTATGTGAGTGATCAGCTGACCCTACCCTGTCTTGTGTGATTGGTTCAGTTGTGCTTTGGATGATTGGTTGTGACTGGGCCACACAGAACTAAAAATAAAGTAAAATAAAATAGTTTAACATCTGAAACTAATTTACCAGGCCAGTAATCGTCTTTGGGGTTTCTTGCTTGGGTCTTCAGTCTAGTCTGCACTTGCGTTTTGTGTACATTTAAAACAAGACTTTCCCGTCTACTGACAAATCTCTGGTCTCTTATCTTCTGCTGTGTTTTTCTAAGTCTGGTTCCTTTTGAAGTTGAAGCCTTGCATGGCCCATAGCAAATCCTTTGACCCCAAGTATCTCTGGGTTTCCTTTGATTGTATAATGCTAAGAACCTGTTTTGCTTCCTGAGAAAGGAGACGTCTGGCTCAAAAGCCTTTAGGTTCCGATAACACAGCAGCTGCACTTTACATTTCAGCCTGAGCAAGAAAAGTACAAAGACACTTTAAGAGTTTTTGTACCTGTTTAGGTGTCTTTGTGGATGATTCTGTTTTTTTTTTTTGTTTTGTTTTTTTTTCTCACACACCACTTTCTGCCTTCTTTCTGAAGTCTGTTTTTCCTCCCTGTGTGATGTTCCAGCGAGAGTGTTAATTGGACTGGGAGCTTCGTTTGCAAGTGTGAAAACATTGGTGTGAATAGTTTGGAACAGTCAGATTGTCTGCTATGCTTAAAAATCTCTTGCTAGTGATTTAAGAATTTACTTGCACAAACATATCCCAATTAGAAGCTCTAATCATATGTCACAAACCTAAGGTGTAGTCGATCCTAAAGGCCACATCCTGCTCTCGTCCTTTCTTACTGATCTCTGTGTTTTAATAACGTCTCATGCATTTCCGTTTTTTGTGGATAATTTCCCTTTTTCTGTCTCCCTCATTTCCATTCCACTGAAAGAGGAAGTGTGAGAGAAGGATTCCAATAAAACAGAACTCCCCTCCTCTCCCACGTGGGATCGGGCTTAGTGGGAAACAGAAGCTGCCAGGGGTTACTGTCAGGTCTCAATGTCCTTCCTCTCTCTCAACAACCTGCTGAACAAACCTGACCTTGTCCGTTTTTACAGTGGAAATGAACCCTGGTAGTTGTGCTCAAAGGTTTACAAACCTGTGCTAATGCAAACAGAGCTAACTACACAGGGCTCTGGGAGCAGCAGCTTGTGAACCACATATTAGCTTATTTTTCAAGAATTTAAAGCGGTAATGTAGTTAACAAGTCAGGTTTCATGGGCTATTCAGCAGCACAACATCACAGAGATGACTCCAAATGGTCCAGTTAATTTAGTAGATTTTAAGAAATTATTTGTTGTCCAAGAGATGGTCCAATATAGGCTTATTATACTGTTTTAATGTTTTGTATAAATTTATATATACAGCTTGTTTAAGACTAATTGATGTCTGTTTGCCTAAGAGACGGACAGGTTTTATTGTCTGGGCAGTTGTAGATGTTAATTGTGCTGTATATTGGTCTCTCTCTCTGTGTGTGTGTGTGTGTGTGTGTGTGTGTGTGTGTGTGTGTGTGTAAAATGTTTTACATTTGAATCAGTGGAGGTTTCCTTAGGGCTAGACAGCAACTGGAGAGATGGGGCTCTGGAAAGTGCCATCTGACTGGTGGGTGGCAGTTCTGCCTGGCACGGTGCTCCCTGCTGCCCGCAAACTAATGTAAACCACACTGGTTACATACTGCACATCACAACCATTTCACAACAGTTTTATAACCATTTCCCCTGCCTCTTAACTGCTCAGCTGTAATTACTGCACAGAATGAATGATATGGGTATCTGATTTTGAAGGAGAATGTATCCCTACCCCATTTTGTCTGTTTTCATTGGGGAAGTTATCAGATTGTCTCTAGCATCCATTTTGTGCTGAATAAAGACAGAATCACTGTCTTCTTTTAAATTGTGGTAAGTGTTAGAAAGCGTGGTTTTATTTATTCAGCCTATGGTTGGCAGGTGGATTGGCGACTCCAGAGTGTCTGTAGGTGTGAGTGTGTGAGTGAATGTGTGTGTGTGTGTCTGTGTTGCCCTGTGAAGGACTGGCACCCCCTCCATGGTGTATTCCTGCCTTGCGCCCAATGATTCCAGGTAGGCTCTGGACCCACCGTGACCCTGAACTGGATAAGCGCTTACAGATAATGAATGAATGAATGAATGGTTGGATTTGCATTCATTTTGACACCACAAGTATTCCCATAGGCTGTAATTCATGCTAATTATTGTAGAGAGACATTATTGGTGTAGGAAAACATGAAAGTTTATAATGTAAAATGCATTATATAAAACAGATTGTTCCAGTCTTAAAATCTGATTGGCTGAATTCCATATTAATGCACCATTGTATTAAACCCAGTCAGTTTTGTTAAGTTTCCCCCTGAAGAGTGTGATACTGAGACAGAAACGCAGTGCTATGCATTGCTTGGTTAAGACATTTCTACCTCCTGCAACTTCTCCTTTAGTATAAGAGTGCCTTCAGAAAGAGGACAAAATAGCTGTGCTTTTGTACTCAACTTAAAAACCTAAAATACAGATGAACAGGTTGTTTTTACATGGAGTGACTACACTATAATAATATAGTTTAACCTTCATGCTCATGTTGCCTAGCAACAGTGCTCACTGTTACCAGACTACATTGTGTGGTGGAAGAATACTTTTTTTTTCTGTAAATAAATACAAATATGAATTAAACATCAATGCATTTTACAATATTATATACTGACTGCTGTTTTATAAAAGCAATAAGCCACTTGCAACTTTGTGATAAAATCACAGTAACACGTGGCCTCTTATGGGTTATTGCTTTATTAAATATTGTATAACACATAATGTTTGATTGTGTACAGTCAGGTGAAATTTGTTAACATCAAAAGTAAACCTTAACAATGGGCTCATAATACTCTAAATACACCTAACACTCATTTAAGAGCTTTATAAATGCAAAGTTATTTAAATCAAAAAAGAAAAGATAGACTTTTAATGATAATATCAATCTGGAATTAAAATTCATATGTCCACCAACGTTAAGGCTGTTCCTGTCTGCTGATTAGCTCTGATGTTCTGTAGCTGTACTACAGTGAATCTGATGTACTGAGTACAGGGTTTATCATGTCGTGACCAGGTCACAGGCAACTCTCCCGGCTCCATGTCCATGTGCCGGCCCGGTCAGGTGCCTCAGTCCCAGACTCCAGCTCCGTCAGCTCCAGTCTAATGGTTTTTTCTTAAGCCGGTCTTTGGGCCTCTTCCCGTGCCCTCCTGAGCGCTGAAGGGTCCTGACTGTGGCAGGTGGACTAACTCAGGTAATCCCGCTCCCCTCAGCTCTTACCTCGGCTTAACAGGCCTCCTGCCAGGCCTCCTGATGATCTGGCTGAATGAGCTGCTCATCTGTCGATTCATCCCAAGGAACTCACTCGGCATCGAACCCTCCTCCAGCTCTGATCGGATTGGCAGCTGAAGTAGTACTTTAGCCTGCTGTTGAGTTAGGAAGGTCACAGATTTGTTTCAAGTCCTTTCTGGGCAGAACTCCCTTTCCATCACTTTTCTCTAGCTTCACATTCTGTTTACATTCAGCTGTTGAATGCCTGATTCCCTGTGATGACTGGTGCCCCGTCCACGGTGTGTTCCTGCCTTGTGCCCTGTGGTTCTGGTTAGACTCTGGACCCACCACAACCCTAAACAGGATGAAGCAGTTACAGATGTTGAATGAATGTTATTTTAGCTACTAAAGAGTGGAAAGTCTTTAAAAATACTTATTATCATTATCTGTAAACACTTATCCAGTTCACGTTCGCGGTGGGTCCGGAGCCTACCCAGAATCAACGGGAGCAAGGTGGGAACACACCCTGGAGAAGCCCCCGCTTCTTTAAAAATAAGTTCTATAATTATTTTAAATAACAGTGTAGTTTATTAATTCTCCTACTTTCAAAGTGGCCTTTATTTCTTTAAATTTAAGAATGTATTCATTCTGTTATACCACTTCTGCACAAGTTAAACCAAGACAAATATCTAAGGACGCATATTCTTCTCATGTTTGAGTTGATGGATTACTGTCACCTGAACGCTTCCCATCTGAGTGACTCAGTTCCTTTCCTGCTGTGATTGTCATTATTGGCAATTTAGCTGTTTCAAGCCACACAAATGCTATGTAAAAGTAATCCACCCGCTCTGACACTGATGCCTAGATACTGGACAACTTTTAGGAGGCCTAATATTTTCTGTGACATAAAAAAATACATGTCTGTTTGGTTCATTTGTTTTTCATGTATATGATTTCTGTAAAGTATTTTGGTATTATTATTATTATTATTATTATTATCATTATTTATTGGTGAAAATGGGTTAAATTCTTAAACAACACCCTAGGGAAATGTATCTGGATCCGTTTGAAAGGCTTTTCATGTTCAATTAACTAGCAATATAATCATGACATGATGAATGGCTGGTGCTAATTCTGTAAAAAAAATATTCAAAAAAAAGATTTATGCATAATGACATATTTTACCATTCTGCTAATTGTATTTTTTAAAACTAGTCTCAGTGCTTCTTATATTATGCAATGACTGAGCACTAGGTTATGGCTCAGTCACCTCAGTATTCTGCATGACACACTGTGCTGGATAATAAGTACTTAGTCCACTTATGTCATGTCCTCTTCCTGTCCAGTCAGGCTTTATGTAAGTGAGTGGTCAGTAGCCCACACTGGTGCACAGGTGTCTTGTGAGAAGGCCCCCACTAATCCCAAGAACTGCCAACAAAGCAGTGGCCTAGAGTACAGAGGGCTTTGTGTGTGTGTGTGTATGTCCTTTTCTATAATCTTCACCAGGTGTTCTTACCAAACCCCCAAATTCTCTGACCCTTTAATCAGTCAGTTCCTTTTTCTGCTGTTGTGAGGGAGTAGGGGAGTAAATCAGGGAGTGAGTATATGAAGTTGTGAGTTAGTTAGTGAATTAGTGAATGTGTGAAGGAGTGAGTTAACAATGTGAAGGTGTTATTGTGTGAGGTAGAGAGAGAGAGAAAGAGAGTGAGAGAGAGAAACACTGGGGTTCAGGTTAGGTTCCTACCTGCCAAATGCTGT